>NW_027326445.1:0-246446 GCF_048164855.1 Canis lupus baileyi | reverse complement strand
AGAGCAGATGTGTAGCAGTCAGGAAAACATTAATGCCATTGTACAACTCCCGTCAGAATGTGTCTCCAAGTGTATCGTCAGCGGTGATATTTTGAAAGGAATCTTTTTTTTCCCCCTTGAGCAGTAGGTCTCAACAGTGGGTTTCAAATATGCAGTAAACCATGTTGTGAACAGGTGTGCTGTCATCCAGGCTCCATTTGTCGAGTACACTTAGCATAATTCATAAAGGCACTAGGATTTTTGGAATGGTAAATGGGCTTAGATTTCTACTTCAAGTCATCAGCTGCATGAGCTCCTAATAAGGGAGTCATCCCCTCCTTTGAAGCCTGCCATGACTTCTCTTGTGTAGCCATGAAGTCCCAAATGACATCTTCTTCCCATATGTCTGTTTGGTCTCTGTTGAAAATTTATTGTGGGGCTCCTGGGTGGCTCAGTCTGTTAAGCATCCTACTCTTGGTTTCTGCTCAGGCCATGATCTCAGGGCTGTGAGATTGGGCCTTGTGTTGGTCTCTGTGCTCGGCGTGGAGTCTGCTTGTAGTTTCTCTCTCGCTCTCCTTCTTCCCCTCCCCACTGTGCACTCACGAGTGTGCGGGTGGGTGCTGTCTCTCTCAAATCTTAAAAAAAATTTGTTTAGTGTAGGCACCCTCATGAGTTGTCTTAGCTTGATCTGGGTAATTTGTTACCGCTTCTGCATCAGTACTTGCTGCCTCACTTTGCACTTTTATGTTATAGAGATGGTTTCCTTCCTTCAATCTTAGGAACCAACCTCTGCTAGCTTCAGTCTTTTATTCTACAGCTTCCTTATATCTCTCAGCCTTCCCAGAATTGAAGAGCGATAGGGCCTTGCTCTGCATTAAGTTTTGCGTTGAGATATTGTGGCTGGTTTGATGTTCCATCCAAACCACTAAAATTTTCCCCATATAAGTGGTAAGATTCTTTTGCTTTCTTAGGATTTATGTGTTCTCTGGAATAGCCCTTTCAATTTCCTTTAAGAACTTTTCCTTTACATTCACAATTTGGCTCACTGGCACAACACACCAAGCTTTTGACCTCTTCTCTAGGGATTCAACATGCCTATTAAGTTTAATTGTTTCTAGCTTTTGGTTGAAAGTGAGAGATGAGGGACGCCTGGGTGGCTCAGCGGTTAAGCATCTGCCTTTGGCTCAGTTCATGATCCTCGGGTTCTGGATTTGAATCCCACTTCAGGATCCCTGTCGTATTCCTGATCTTAGGGGAAAGGCTCCCAGTGGTTCCCTACTGAGAATGATATTTGGGGTGGGCTTTTCATAGATGGCTTTGAAGATGCTGAGGAATGTTCCCTCTATGCCTACAGTGTGAAGAGTTTTGATCAGGCATGGATGCTGTATTTTGTCAAAAGCTTTCTCTGCATCTATTGAGAGGATCCTATGGTTCTTGATTTTCTCTTGCTGATATGATCAATCACATTGATTGTTTTAGGAGTGCTGAACCAGCCTTGCGTTCCGCGGTGAAATCCCACTTGGTCATGGTGAATACTCTTCTTAATGTATCATTGGATCCTATTGGCTAGTATTTTGTTGAGAATTTTTGCATCCGTGTTCGTCAGGGATATTTGTCTGTAATTTCCTTTTTGGACAGGTCTTTGTCTGGTTTTAGAATTAAGGTGATGCTGGCCTCATATAACGAGTTTGGAAGTATCCCATCTCTTTCTATCTTTCAAACAGCTTTAGTAGAATCTGCATGGTTTCTTCTTTAAACATTTGATAGAATTCCCCAGGGAAGCCATGTGGCCCTCGTATTTGTGTCTTGGGAGGATTTTGATGAGTGCTTCAATTTCCTCCCTGGTTATCGACCTCTTCAGGTTTTCTCTTTCCTCCTGCTCCAGTTTTGGTAGTTTGTGGTTTTCCAGAAATGCGTCTATTTCTTCTCCATTGCATAATTTATTGGTGTATAGCTGCTCAGCTCATAATATGTTATTATAATCCTTTGTATTTCCTTGGTGTTGGTGACCGCTCCATTCTCATTCCTGATTTTATTAATTTGGGTCTTTTCTCTCTTCTTTTTAATAAGGCTGGTTAATGGTTTATCTATCTTATTCTTTCAAAAACCAGCTCCTGGTTTTGTTGATGTGTTCCACAGTTCTTCTGGTCTCTATTTTGTTAAGATCTGCTCAAATCTTTACTAACTCTCTTCTTCAGCTGGTGGAAGGTTCATTTGCTGTTCATCTCCAGCTGCTTTAGGTTCAAGGTTAGCTTTTGTATTTGAGTTCTTTCCAGTTTTTGGATGGATGCTTGTATTGTGATGTATTTCCCCCTCAGAACTGCTTTTCTGTATCCCAAAGATTTTGAGTGGTTGTATCTTCATTCTCATTAGCTTCCATGAATTTTTTAATTCTCTAATTTCTTGGTTGACCCTTTCATCTTTTAGCAGGATAGGACCTCCAGTTTGGATTGCATCTCATTTAATTGATTTTTAATTTTGGACAGATTAGATCGAAATTCTACAGTCATGAAGTCTCTTGAATCCTTTATGCTTTTTTCCAGAGCCACCGGTAGCTTCATAATTGTGCTTCTGAATTGGCTTTCTGACATTGAATTGAAATCCAAATTCTGTAGCTCTGTGGGAGAGAGGACTGTTTCTTATTCTTTCTTTTGTGGTGAATCCTTCCTCCTAGTCATTTTGCTCAGTGCAGATTAGCTAAAAACAACTAGTACAGGAAAAAGAAGAAAGGGGGCGGGAAACAAAAAACAAGAAGGGGTATCCTCTGATTTTATATACTGTAAGTGCCTAGACTTAGCCTTGAACCTTCTAGCGCTGCTTGGACAGGAACTTGCTCTTCCCCTGTCCTTCCAGCTGGTCTTCTGGGGGAGGGGCCGGCCATGCTGATTCTCAGGTGTGTGCACATGTGGGACATGCTTCGCCCCCTAGCAGGTGCAAGGCTCCGTGGGAGCTGTTTATCCCGTGAGGCCTCTGCTCACTGGCGGCCCCTATCTGTCCGAGGTACTAAGTGACACTAGGAGGAACAACAGAAGCGGCGGCCAGGTCATCTCCCGCAGTAACTCAGTCTGTAGGGGCCTGGCCATTCCAGGGGCGGTTGAGAATCGGTGGTTGACAATCAGTGCTGAAAATTCCCCGGTGCCAGGTTTCTGTCATGTAAACGTCCACCTAAACCAGGGTCAGTGGTGGAGTAACTAGGAGGTAGGACCAGGAGGAGGAGGATGGAGCTTTGAAAGCAGTATTGGAGTAGGTCCCAAAGGTGGTCCTGCGCATCCGTGTCGTGAGGGGCCTCGCTTTCACTTAGAGCTGTGTACCCCGCGGGTGGTGTGCTAGGAGTTTGGCGGCCGTGGGGGTCATAAGGGCCACCGTATCGGGACCGGTGCACTTAGGCTGTAAGGTTTTTGGGTATAGTTCTTGTAGCAGGACGCTATCCCCTGGGGCCAGGGCTTGGGGAGTATCTGCTGTGGGTTCCCCTGGAGTCGGGCTGACTGAGTCGCATGGGCCCACAGGAGGGCTCTTAGAAGAGTTAGGTAAGGTAGGCAAGATAGGAGCAGAGGAGGCGGTGACGGGAAGATTTTGAGTGAGCAGGAAGGGCCGCCCACGAGAAGCTGAAAGGGACTTGGAGCCCACGGCCCTCTAGGGGAAGCTCTGAGCCTTGTTAAAGCCAGCGGGAGGAGGGTGGCCAGGACGGGCGGGCTTCAAGGGCAGTTTGGTGAGACGTCCCTCGAGAAGGCCGTCGGCCCGCTCTCCCTTACCCGAAGACTGGGGTTGGTATGGGATATGGGGTTTCCAGGTAATATTTAGGCTCTCGGAGACTTGCTGGGTGATGCTGGAGATGAGGCCGGGCCGTTGTCAGATGGTAGGGTCCGCGGGAGGCCGAACCTCGGAATGATGTGTTGGAGGGCTATGGTGGCCGCCGCCTCCGCAGTGTCCCGAGGTATGGAGAAAGCCCCTATCCACCGTGTAAAGGTGTCCACTGAGGCTAACAGGTAGGGAAAGGATTTATGGCGTGGCACGTGGGAAAAGTCAGGCTGCCAGTCCTCGCCAGGTTGGTGTGCGCAGAGCTGGGGATTGGGCCCCGCCGGGCCTGCGAATTCCCCCTCGAGCGTTGACCGTGGAGCAGGGTTTGCAAGACTTCGGCGCCTCTCCGGTAACCTGTGGCACATGTGGAGGGTGGAAAAGGGGTTGTAGGAACTGGTGTAAGGCCTTGGGCCCGACGTGTAGGGACTGCCGTATGTCTGAAACGATCATGGGGGCTGAAGGGTCTGGAAGAGCGAGTTTCTTTGGAATGAAGATGCGGCCTTTGTCCCTGGCGATTCCTCCCATCCTTTTGGGTGTCTGTCTGAGTTTCCTGGTGTGTGTAAGAGGGGGACTGTGGTGTGTGGAGGAAGAGGAGGGGAGCTGGTGGGGGTCTAAGGCAGTGGGTCGGGCAGTGGAGAGTCGGCTTTGTTGTTGCCTCGGGACACCAGGTCCTCGGAGGGTCGGTCCACGACAGTGGACAGTGGCTACTTGAGTGAGGTTGGGGGGTCTGAGGGTCTGGGCTGAGGGTCTCCAGTAGTTGTGAAATGAGGTGCCCATTGATTCTGGGTGGTACCCTTGGTGGTAAGACACCCTCGCTCTTGCCAGAGGACAGAATGTGTGTGTGTGATGAGGGAGGCGTATTTGGAGGCAGTGTATGTGGTGTCCCGAGGGGGAGGGCAGCCGCCTCCAGGACGGCATCGAGGGTAAGCAAGTACGGCGTAGGCCGCGTGTCTCTCTCTGGCCGTCCGGGGCGATGAGAGAACTACCATCCACAAAGAGGATTCATTCGGTCAGGCTTCGGGAGGGCTTGATAGGAAAGTCCCGACGTGGAGGAGTCAGCTCGTGCAGGAGTTGAGGGCAGGAATGGGAGGGTTCTGAGTGAGTCGCGGGGGGAGTACCCACCCGCAGGAGGGGAGCAGGATTTAGACGAGAGGTTGGTGGGTGGTAGATGTCCGGGTTTTCGATGAAGAGGAGAAGATCAAGTTGGAGTCTAGCGGGGTCCAGATGAGAAACAGATTTCTGGCTCAGTAGATCTGTGTCCCAGGCGGTGAGAGGAGAAAACGGTGAGGGGCCTTGTAGAGTGAGTGTAAGGGCCTCCTTTGTCAGGGAGGCGGCCCCAGCCAGGGCTCTGAGACATGGTTGCCAGCCCTGAGCGGCGACATCTAGCTGTTGTGAGAGGTACGCCCGTGTCCGCTCCGTTGGTCCTGTTGGCTGTACCAGGAGGCGAGGGGCCGAGCGGGAACGTTCATCAGTCAATAAGTAGGGAGGTTTTGGGGGATCTGGAAGAGCTGAAACGGGTCCCAGAGTAAGGCAGTCTTCCCGTTTGCAGAGAAGGTGTTTGACAGGGGAGGGGTCTGTCCGTGGCCCCCGTGGGGTTGGTTTGGCTGCCCTGTGGAGGGGTCGTGCCAGGAGAGCGAAGTCAGGAATCCAGTACCAGAGGAAACCCACGAGAGCCAAGAAAGAGAGAAGGTTGTCGGCGTTCTGGCGGGGAGAGGGGAGGCCGGAGATGCTGGCGTTGTGGTAGGCGGAGGCGGTCTCCAGTGAGTGTTTTCGAGGTGTAGGGGTTAAGGATATACCCAGCTAGGTAACCGTGGGGGTGCAAAGTTGCGCTTTGGAGGGAGTGACCGGGTACCCTTTAGAACCAAGGAAGCTGAGGAGGAGAGCAGTGTCTTCCTGTGAGGAAGGTCGGGAGGGCCTACAAAGGGGAAGGTCATCGACTTCTTGGAGGAGTGTGCTCTGTGTGAAAGAGCCTTGTTGGAGATGTCTAGAAAGGGCCTGGCCAAAGAGATGGGGACTATCCTTGGAGTCCCTGAGGCAGGACCGTCCAGGCCAGTTGTCCTGAGGTATGTGTGTCGGGGTCTTCCCATGGGAAGGCCAAGAGAACGTATGAATGTGGGTGTGGAGGAGCAGTGAATCAAGAAGGCGTCTTTGAGGCCTAAGCGTGAGAAGTGAGTAGCGGTGGAGGGAACAGTAGGAAGTGGGGCGTATGGGTTGGGCACCAGCGGGTGGAGAGGGCTAGCAGCCTCGTTGATGAGTCTTCAACCTTGTACTAGGCGATAGGCTCCAGAAGGTTTCCTGGCAGGGAGAATGGGGGTGATGCTCGGGGAGCTGTTGGGGATAAGGAGGCCGTGCTGGCCAAGTCGGTCTGTACTAGGTTTAAGTCCCCGTCGGTGAGTTTCCGAAATGGAGAATTGGGGCTGAGAAGGAGAGGAGGCGGGGGGGTTTGATCTTTTAAGTGGGTTTTGACTGGGGGGTGGTGAGTGGCCACCATTGGTTTAGAGGTGTCCCAGACTTGGGGGTTAAGGGGTAGAGGGAGACGGGGGGCGTGGAGTGGAGGGATCAGGAGAAATGAAGGGTAAGACGAGGTGAGCAGAGGCAGTGGGTGAGGGAGAAAGACGAACGGTGGCCTTGAGTTTGTGTAGGATCTCCCGGCCGAGGAGAGGAGCCGGGCAGGAAGGAGTTCTAAGGAAGGAGGGTGAGAGGGGAGCCCGTCCGTGGAGTAGATGGAGGTGCCATCAGTTCCCCCCACCACCACCACTGGAGAGGGGAACCCGGCACCCGAGTGGAAGGCAGAATGGAGCCAGTCGCCCCGTGTCCAGCAGGAAAGAGACGGACTTCCCCGCTCCCGGGAGCAGGACCCCACGTTGTGCCCCAGGTAGCAAATCCGAGAAAGCCCCCAGGAGCCGACACCGATGCAAACACACGAGGGTTTCTTTACAAGCTCGAGCTTGGGTCCAAGTATACCCGACACGGCGGAGCAGGGACTTGGACCCCGGGGCTCAGAGGCGTAGCAGCTTTCCGGGGGCCAGTGGCCCACGGGATTGTAACACACACAGAAGGTTGCACAGTCATGTGAGTCCGCCCGCAACTGGGGGCCAGTTGACTCCCAGTTTACCCTACCTATGGTGACCGTTTGAACTGGCCTATCACTCTGGTCAGAATTGGCACGCAGTGTTGGGGGGCACAAGCGGGGGTTACATTTTTATGATCTGATTTCGGGTAAGGGTGTGCTCAGTGGCTTGACTAGGGTGGGGCAGCGCCTTAAGCAATAAGCAGGTCCTGTGGGGGTCATAGCAGGAGGTGGCGGGTGCAGCAGAAAATGGAGTTAGTCCTGCTCCGCTTGTCCAGGGGCAGGGGATTTTTGTGAAATTCCCTGGGTCCCACACCCCAGGCTCGGCCTGGGTTAGGGGGTGTCCGAGTCTGGGCCCCGTGAGTCGTGGTCCAGTCCGAGTAGTCGGAAGGTTGGACTTTGCGGCTCAGGGTTGCCTCCGTGTGGAGGCGCCGAGGATGCCCCGAGACCAGGGCAGGCGGATTTCCAGTGGCCCGTCACTGGACATCGCGGGCCTGGCCGCGTCGGCTCCGTGATCCTGGGACATTGACGGGCCCGGTGTCCCTCGGTGCCGCGTCTGACGCAAGCCCCAGGCGGGATGCGGTGGGGTGCCCCTCTGTGTGCCTCCCGGAGCCCGCCGGCCGCAGGGCTGCCAGCGAGGCTGGGGTGTGGAGTTGCACCTGCACCTGCAGCTGCAGTCTGGCCTGCCCCTGCGGTTCAGCCGCTCTTCGTCTCGGGTGTTCAAGACGTTCAATGCCATGGTCGGCAGGTCGGGAATGGGAGTTTGGGGACCCTCTTCGGCCTTCTTGAATTTTTTTTTCCGGGTATCGGGGAGGACTGAGAGAGAAAATGCGTCGCCACCACAGTAGCCCTGGACGGGGCCGGGGAGGCAGGGTCCAGGCGAGGGTACTGGGTTACAGCCTCAGCGAGCCTCTGAAGGCAAAGAGCAGGCTTCTCATCTGGGTTCTGAGCGACTTGCCGGACCCTAGCGTAGTTGACAGACAGCCCTGTTAGAGACCGCCCGCGTGCCAGCGTGGAGACAGTGGACGTGGGGCGGCGGCGGCGGCGGCGGCGGCGGCGGCGGCGGCCCCCCCCCTCCCGGCCCGTCTGCTAAGGGCGTGCGGGATCCTCGGCGGGAACCGCCCGAGCACCGATTGGCACAGCCCCGTCGGTGAAACGGACCCGGCCGGCGTGTTGTCGGGCGGCAGCCTGCATTCGCTCCCTGTCCTCTGGTGGAAGGGGGGTGGTCTGCAGCACATGCAAATCCTGCCAAGTCAAGCAAGCCCTCTGCCTGGGCCAAATACTGAATTCTTGGCTGCAGTCCCGGGTTAGCAGAGTAAGAGCCCAGCCCCCTTTTCCATGTGGGAAAGGTCCTGAAGGGAGAAAGCGTGGACCCGAACAATCCCTTCAGCTCCCACCACCTGTCGCAGGGGGCCGGCCAGGTCAGGGGAGGCGAGACCTTGTGGGATCTTGTGCACCTGGATCGGAGGGGAGGTAGGGGGGTGAAGGTTGGGGGTCAGAAACGGGTAAGGAGGTGTGTGGTTGGGAGGCAGGAGGAGGAGAAGGGGGCAGGGGGCAGGGCTGGCGTTCCCCTAGTAGGTGTTCGGGCCAGGGTGTCAGGGGACCCTGAGACAGGGGAAGGGGGAAAGGATTCGGGGGCTCTTGGAGCTGAGGGAATGGGTGGAGGGGGCGGAGGGAGCGGCTCCCGCGCCGAAAGGACCTGGGTGGTGGAACATTGGGAGCAGAGAGAGGGGCGAGAGCGGAGGTCCCAGAAAGCCTGCATGTCTGGGACCTTGGTCCGCTTGCCCTGAGGTCTAGAGATTGTCCTGGGCCGTGAGAATTTGGTAGTCAGAAGTACCCTCAGGGGCCGTGGAGACTGATTGTCCAGGTAATATTGGGGCCGGGCCACCGTAGAGAAATGAATGAGGCTGAGGCGGCGCCTTTTCAGGTCCTGGGAAAGGCCCCGGGTTTTCTTTCTTTTCTTTTTTTTTAAGTTTTTATTTATTTATGATAGTCACACAGAGAGAGAGAGGGGGTGGGGGGCAGAGACACAAGCACATGCACCGGGAGCCTGACGTGGGATTCGGTGCCGGGTCTCCAGGATCGGACCCTGGGTCAAAGGCAGGCGCCAGACCGCTGCGCCACCCAGGGATCCCGGCCCCGGGTTTTGAAATTGGACAGTAGACAACCCGTCGGAGTTTCGGGGTCACATTGGGATTGGGCAGTTCCATGATTCGCACCGGGTAACCCGGAGACTGAAGACAGGCGTCCCCGTTTGCAGCCCAGGGTCACCAGAGAAACAGAGGTGGCCCTAAGGATGAGGACGTCTCCTGATCCCCAGGGAGCACCGGAGAGCCACCCGCTGGCTCTGTGGAGTTGCCCTGGCGCGGCCGCGGCTTCCGGCAGGACCAGCGGGACAGGGGCACGGAATCAGGGGGCGCCTACCCGGCGACTCGAGGCGTGGGGTTCAGTTCAGGTCCTGGTGGTGAGAGGAGAGGGGCTCCCTCCAGAGCGGGGCCTCGAACTCCTCCCGGGTTTCGGCACCAAATCTCAGGTTTCATGCGACTGGTAGGCAAATGAACTAGAGAGGCCAGGCAAAGGTGGGTCAAAAGAGGCTTTCAGTGGGCGCATCTGGGGCGAGGTTCCCAGGCCCCGAGAGGGAGCAGAGCCGGGGAAGCCGGCTTTTGAAGGGGGAGTGCTAAGGGCTCGTGTCTGTACGGGCTGATAGGCATTGGGGCATGTGACTGGAGGAAGCGGTACGGGGCGATAAGCGCTTCTGCCTTTCTATGGGGTCTGGGTAAGTAAGGTATGGTTCAGGTTTCCTACCTGGGTCCTGTCTCGCCAGTGACGTGTCCTTGGGCGGCCACCAGGGTTGAAGCCGGGGAGACCCCGATAAGTAGTGGGAGAAAGATCACTCGTTTGTGCTTCTCCGGGACGCTGGCCAGGAGGGCTACTTCTGCCCGACTAGAGAGAGTTCGTCGCGGAACCAGGGAGACAGGCAGACAGAGGAGAGAGGCAGAGGTACCTAGAGATTCAGAAAGGCTGCCCGTTGCGCCAAGAGAGACCACGGATCGGGGCGTGATGAGAGGTAACATTTGACAGGGTGACTACACGCAGGGAAGACCTAAGGGTGGAGTAAGACAAAGGGAAGTGGTGGTTGAGAGGGTCCGTGAATAAGGCATTGTCCAGGAGAGAGGGAGAATGCAATGCCCTGGAGGTGCGGGTGTGAGGTTGGCGCAGTTCAATGCGTTCGGGAGGGGAACGGCCACCAGGGAAGAGGGGGGCTTTGCCCCAGGCGGCACAGATAAAACAGTGGGACAGATTGCCCATGCCTGAAAGGCTGGAGAGGGAAGTAAGTGCCTTGTTGGCTAAGTTTCATCTAGGAGAAGGGGCCCCGCCCCGGGCCTGAGCTGGGGTAGCCTGTAGGTGGGTTTGGAGAAGTTGCTCCTGTGCACGTATGGTGGGAGTCTGGTTCCTTCGGTCGGGTTGGATTGGTGGAAGTGAGAGCCGCACGTGTGTATGTCGTGTAGATGCGGGGAGAGAAGACGGTAGGGTAGGAGGAAAAGGGGCAGCGGTACAATTTTGCGGTTACCCCCGTCGCCCAGTGGGAATCCCAAGGGTCCAGAATAGTTAGGCCATAGTTACTGTGTGTTGTGTAGAAGGGCCTCATGGGTCACTGGTTGCAAAGGTGCCGGCGAAAGGGTCCCGGCACAAGTGGCCAAGGCGATGAATATTCCAGTAGCGATAAGGGCAGCATCCGTGGATTTCAACCGGGTAGTTTTGGCAGGTAGGATGGGTCTTGATCATAGGTGGAAGAGATTCTAGGATCAGATGTGGATACAGGAATTGACTGGCAATTGGGGATGGAGAAATTGATGAGGGCCTGGCAACCCAGTGGTTGACAATCAGTGGTGGACATTCCCCGGTGCCAGGTTTCTGTCATGTAAACGTCCACCTAAACCCAGGGTCAGTGGTCGGGTGACCAGGAGGTAGGACCAGGAGGAGGAGGATGGAGCCATAGCAGTATTGGAGTAGGTCCCAAAGGTGGTCCTGCGCATCCGTGTCGTGAGGGGCCTCGCTTTCACTTAGAGCTGTGTACCCCGCGGGTGGTGTGCTAGGAGTTTGGCGGCCGTGGGGGTCGTAAGGGCCACCGTATCGGGACCGGTGCACTTAGGCTGTAAGGTTTTTGGGTATAGTTCTTGTAGCAGGACGCTATCCCCTGGGGCCAGGGCTTGGGGAGTATCTGCTGTGGGTTCCCCTGGAGTCGGGCTGACTGAGTCGCA
This sequence comes from Canis lupus baileyi, assembly GCF_048164855.1. Taxonomy (NCBI): domain Eukaryota; kingdom Metazoa; phylum Chordata; class Mammalia; order Carnivora; family Canidae; genus Canis; species Canis lupus. Next base: position 235,337 of record NW_027326445.1, on the reverse strand, counting down.
TGGGCCCGCAGGAGGGCTCTTAGAAGAGTTAGGTAAGGTAGGCAAGATAGGAGCAGAGGAGGCGGTGACGGGAAGATTTTGAGTGAGCAGGAAGGGCCGCCCACGAGAAGCTGAAAGGGACTTGGAGCTCACGGCCCTCTAGGGGAAGCTCTGAGCCTTGTTAAAGCCAGCGGGAGGAGGGTGGCCAGGACGGGCGGGCTTCAAGGGCAGTTTGGTGAGACGTCCCTCGAGAAGGCCGTCGGCCCGCTCTCCCTTACCCGAAGACTGGGGTTGGTATGGGATATGGGGTTTCCAGGTAATATTTAGGCTCTCGGAGACTTGCTGGGTGATGCTGGAGATGAGGCCGGGCCGTTGTCAGATGGTAGGGTCCGCGGGAGGCCGAACCTCGGAATGATGTGTTGGAGGGCTATGGTGGCCGCCGCCTCCGCAGTGTCCCGAGGTATGGAGAAAGCCCCTATCCACCGTGTAAAGGTGTCCACTGAGGCTAACAGGTAGGGAAAGGATTTATGGCGTGGCACGTGGGAAAAGTCAGGCTGCCAGTCCTCGCCAGGTTGGTGTGCGCAGAGCTGGGGATTGGGCCCCGCCGGGCCTGCGAATTCCCCCTCGAGCGTTGACCGTGGAGCAGGGTTTGCAAGACTTCGGCGCCTCTCCGGTAACCTGTGGCACATGTGGAGGGTGGAAAAGGGGTTGTAGGAACTGGTGTAAGGCCTTGGGCCCGACGTGTAGGGACTGCCGTATGTCTGAAACGATCATGGGGGCTGAAGGGTCTGGAAGAGCGAGTTTCTTTGGAATGAAGATGCGGCCTTTGTCCCTGGCGATTCCTCCCATCCTTTTGGGTGTCTGTCTGAGTTTCCTGGTGTGTGTAAGAGGGGGACTGTGGTGTGTGGAGGAAGAGGAGGGGAGCTGGTGGGGGTCTAAGGCAGTGGGTCGGGCAGTGGAGAGTCGGCTTTGTTGTTGCCTCGGGACACCAGGTCCTCGGAGGGTCGGTCCACGACAGTGGACAGTGGCTACTTGAGTGAGGTTGGGGGGTCTGAGGGTCTGGGCTGAGGGTCTCCAGTAGTTGTGAAATGAGGTGCCCATTGATTCTGGGTGGTACCCTTGGTGGTAAGACACCCTCGCTCTTGCCAGAGGACAGAATGTGTGTGTGTGATGAGGGAGGTGTATTTGGAGGCAGTGTATGTGGTGTCCCGAGGGGGAGGGCAGCCGCCTCCAGGACGGCATCGAGGGTAAGCAAGTACGGCGTAGGCCGCGTGTCTCTCTCTGGCCGTCCGGGGCGATGAGAGAACTACCATCCACAAAGAGGATTCATTCGGTCAGGCTTCGGGAGGGCTTGATAGGAAAGTCCCGACGTGGAGGAGTCAGCTCGTGCAGGAGTTGAGGGCAGGAATGGGAGGGTTCTGAGTGAGTCGCGGGGGGAGTACCCACCCGCAGGAGGGGAGCAGGATTTAGACGAGAGGTTGGTGGGTGGTAGATGTCCGGGTTTTCGATGAAGAGGAGAAGATCAAGTTGGAGTCTAGCGGGGTCCAGATGAGAAACAGATTTCTGGCTCAGTAGATCTGTGTCCCAGGCGGTGAGAGGAGAAAACGGTGAGGGGCCTTGTAGAGTGAGTGTAAGGGCCTCCTTTGTCAGGGAGGCGGCCCCAGCCAGGGCTCTGAGACATGGTTGCCAGCCCTGAGCGGCGACATCTAGCTGTTGTGAGAGGTACGCCCGTGTCCGCTCCGTTGGTCCTGTTGGCTGTACCAGGAGGCGAGGGGCCGAGCGGGAACGTTCATCAGTCAATAAGTAGGGAGGTTTTGGGGGATCTGGAAGAGCTGAAACGGGTCCCAGAGTAAGGCAGTCTTCCCGTTTGCAGAGAAGGTGTTTGACAGGGGAGGGGTCTGTCCGTGGCCCCCGTGGGGTTGGTTTGGCTGCCCTGTGGAGGGGTCGTGCCAGGAGAGCGAAGTCAGGAATCCAGTACCAGAGGAAACCCACGAGAGCCAAGAAAGAGAGAAGGTTGTCGGCGTTCTGGCGGGGAGAGGGGAGGCCGGAGATGCTGGCGTTGTGGTAGGCGGAGGCGGTCTCCAGTGAGTGTTTTCGAGGTGTAGGGGTTAAGGATATACCCAGCTAGGTAACCGTGGGGGTGCAAAGTTGCGCTTTGGAGGGAGTGACCGGGTACCCTTTAGAACCAAGGAAGCTGAGGAGGAGAGCAGTGTCTTCCTGTGAGGAAGGTCGGGAGGGCCTACAAAGGGGAAGGTCATCGACTTCTTGGAGGAGTGTGCTCTGTGTGAAAGAGCCTTGTTGGAGATGTCTAGAAAGGGCCTGGCCAAAGAGATGGGGACTATCCTTGGAGTCCCTGAGGCAGGACCGTCCAGGCCAGTTGTCCTGAGGTATGTGTGTCGGGGTCTTCCCATGGGAAGGCCAAGAGAACGTATGAATGTGGGTGTGGAGGAGCAGTGAATCAAGAAGGCATCTTTGAGGCCTAAGCGTGAGAAGTGAGTAGCGGTGGAGGGAACAGTAGGAAGTGGGGCGTATGGGTTGGGCACCAGCGGGTGGAGAGGGCTAGCAGCCTCGTTGATGAGTCTTCAACCTTGTACTAGGCGATAGGCTCCAGAAGGTTTCCTGGCAGGGAGAATGGGGGTGATGCTCGGGGAGCTGTTGGGGATAAGGAGGCCGTGCTGGCCAAGTCGGTCTGTACTAGGTTTAAGTCCCCGTCGGTGAGTTTCCGAAATGGAGAATTGGGGCTGAGAAGGAGAGGAGGCGGGGGGGTTTGATCTTTTAAGTGGGTTTTGACTGGGGGGTGGTGAGTGGCCACCATTGGTTTAGAGGTGTCCCAGACTTGGGGGTTAAGGGGTAGAGGGAGACGGGGGGCGTGGAGTGGAGGGATCAGGAGAAATGAAGGGTAAGACGAGGTGAGCAGAGGCAGTGGGTGAGGGAGAAAGACGAACGGTGGCCTTGAGTTTGTGTAGGATCTCCCGGCCGAGGAGAGGAGCCGGGCAGGAAGGAGTTCTAAGGAAGGAGGGTGAGAGGGGAGCCCGTCCGTGGAGTAGATGGAGGTGCCATCAGTTCCCCCCACCACCACCACTGGAGAGGGGAACCCGGCACCCGAGTGGAAGGCAGAATGGAGCCAGTCGCCCCGTGTCCAGCAGGAAAGAGACGGACTTCCCCGCTCCCGGGAGCAGGACCCCACGTTGTGCCCCAGGTAGCAAATCCGAGAAAGCCCCCAGGAGCCGACACCGATGCAAACACACGAGGGTTTCTTTACAAGCTCGAGCTTGGGTCCAAGTATACCCGACACGGCGGAGCAGGGACTTGGACCCCGGGGCTCAGAGGCGTAGCAGCTTTCCGGGGGCCAGTGGCCCACGGGATTGTAACACACACAGAAGGTTGCACAGTCATGTGAGTCCGCCCGCAACTGGGGGCCAGTTGACTCCCAGTTTACCCTACCTATGGTGACCGTTTGAACTGGCCTATCACTCTGGTCAGAATTGGCGCGCAGTGTTGGGGGGCACAAGCGGGGGTTACATTTTTATGATCTGATTTCGGGTAAGGGTGTGCTCAGTGGCTTGACTAGGGTGGGGCAGCGCCTTAAGCAATAAGCAGGTCCTGTGGGGGTCATAGCAGGAGGTGGCGGGTGCAGCAGAAAATGGAGTTAGTCCTGCTCCGCTTGTCCAGGGGCAGGGGATTTTTGTGAAATTCCCTGGGTCCCACACCCCAGGCTCGGCCTGGGTTAGGGGGTGTCCGAGTCTGGGCCCCGCGAGTCGTGGTCCAGTCCGAGTAGTCGGAAGGTTGGACTTTGCGGCTCAGGGTTGCCTCCGTGTGGAGGCGCCGAGGATGCCCCGAGACCAGGGCAGGCGGATTTCCAGTGGCCCGTCACTCGACATCGCGGGCCTGGCCGCGTCGGCTCCGTGATCCTGGGACATTGACGGGCCCGGTGTCCCTCGGTGCCGCGTCTGACGCAAGCCCCAGGCGGGATGCGGTGGGGTGCCCCTCTGTGTGCCTCCCGGAGCCCGCCGGCCGCAGGGCTGCCAGCGAGGCTGGGGTGTGGAGTTGCACCTGCACCTGCAGCTGCAGTCTGGCCTGCCCCTGCGGTTCAGCCGCTCTTCGACTCGGGTGTTCAAGACGTTCAATGCCATGGTCGGCAGGTCGGGAATGGGAGTTTGGGGACCCTCTTCGGCCTTCTTGAATTTTTTTTTCCAGGTATCGGGGAGGACTGAGAGAGAAAATGCGTCGCCACCACAGTAGCCCTGGACGGGGCCGGGGAGGCAGGGTCCAGGCGAGGGTACTGGGTTACAGCCTCAGCGAGCCTCTGAAGGCAAAGAGCAGGCTTCTCATCTGGGTTCTGAGCGACTTGCCGGACCCTAGCGTAGTTGACAGACAGCCCTGTTAGAGACCGCCCGCGTGCCAGCGTGGAGACAGTGGACGTGGGGCGGCGGCGGCGGCGGCGGCGGTGGCGGCCCCCCCATCCTGGCCCGTCTGCTAAGGGCGTGCGGGATCCTCGGCGGGAACCGCCCGAGCACCGATTGGCACAGCCCCGTCGGTGAAACGGACCCGGCCGGCGTGTTGTCGGGCGGCAGCCTGCATTCGCTCCCTGTCCTCTGGTGGAAGGGGGGTGGTCTGCAGCACATGCAAATCCTGCCAAGTCAAGCAAGCCCTCTGCCTGGGCCAAATACTGAATTCTTGGCTGCAGTCCCGGGTTAGCAGAGTAAGAGCCCAGCCCCCTTTTCCATGTGGGAAAGGTCCTGAAGGGAGAAAGCGTGGACCCGAACAATCCCTTCAGCTCCCACCACCTGTCGCAGGGGGCCGGCCAGGTCAGGGGAGGCGAGACCTTGTGGGATCTTGTGCACCTGGATCGGAGGGGAGGTAGGGGGGTGAAGGTTGGGGGTCAGAAACGGGTAAGGAGGTGTGTGGTTGGGAGGCAGGAGGAGGAGAAGGGGGCAGGGGGCAGGGCTGGCGTTCCCCTAGTAGGTGTTCGGGCCAGGGTGTCAGGGGACCCTGAGACAGGGGAAGGGGGAAAGGATTCGGGGGCTCTTGGAGCTGAGGGAATGGGTGGAGGGGGCGGAGGGAGCGGCTCCCGCGCCGAAAGGACCTGGGTGGTGGAACATTGGGAGCAGAGAGAGGGGCGAGAGCGGAGGTCCCAGAAAGCCTGCATGTCTGGGACCTTGGTCCGCTTGCCCTGAGGTCTAGAGATTGTCCTGGGCCGTGAGAATTTGGTAGTCAGAAGTACCCTCAGGGGCCGTGGAGACTGATTGTCCAGGTAATATTGGGGCCGGGCCACCGTAGAGAAATGAATGAGGCTGAGGCGGCGCCTTTTCAGGTCCTGGGAAAGGCCCCGGGTTTTCTTTCTTTTCTTTTTTTTTAAGTTTTTATTTATTTATGATAGTCACACAGAGAGAGAGAGGGGGTGGGGGGCAGAGACACAAGCACATGCACCGGGAGCCTGACGTGGGATTCGGTGCCGGGTCTCCAGGATCGGACCCTGGGTCAAAGGCAGGCGCCAGACCGCTGCGCCACCCAGGGATCCCGGCCCCGGGTTTTGAAATTGGACAGTAGACAACCCGTCGGAGTTTCGGGGTCACATTGGGATTGGGCAGTTCCATGATTCGCACCGGGTAACCCGGAGACTGAAGACAGGCGTCCCCGTTTGCAGCCCAGGGTCACCAGAGAAACAGAGGTGGCCCTAAGGATGAGGACGTCTCCTGATCCCCAGGGAGCACCGGAGAGCCACCCGCTGGCTCTGTGGAGTTGCCCTGGCGCGGCCGCGGCTTCCGGCAGCACCAGCGGGACAGGGGCACGGAATCAGGGGGCGCCTACCCGGCGACTCGAGGCGTGGGGTTCAGTTCAGGTCCTGGTGGTGAGAGGAGAGGGGCTCCCTCCAGAGCGGGGCCTCGAACTCCTCCCGGGTTTCGGCACCAAATCTCAGGTTTCATGCGACTGGTAGGCAAATGAACTAGAGAGGCCAGGCAAAGGTGGGTCAAAAGAGGCTTTCAGTGGGCGCATCTGGGGCGAGGTTCCCAGGCCCCGAGAGGGAGCAGAGCCGGGGAAGCCGGCTTTTGAAGGGGGAGTGCTAAGGGCTCGTGTCTGTACGGGCTGATAGGCATTGGGGCATGTGACTGGAGGAAGCGGTACGGGGCGATAAGCGCTTCTGCCTTTCTATGGGGTCTGGGTAAGTAAGGTATGGTTCAGGTTTCCTACCTGGGTCCTGTCTCGCCAGTGACGTGTCCTTGGGCGGCCACCAGGGTTGAAGCCGGGGAGACCCCGATAAGTAGTGGGAGAAAGATCACTCGTTTGTGCTTCTCCGGGAGGCTGGCCAGGAGGGCTACTTCTGCCCGACTAGAGAGAGTTCGTCGCGGAACCAGGGAGACAGGCAGACAGAGGAGAGAGGCAGAGGTACCTAGAGATTCAGAAAGGCTGCCCGTTGCGCCAAGAGAGACCACGGATCGGGGCGTGATGAGAGGTAACATTTGACAGGGTGACTACACGCAGGGAAGACCTAAGGGTGGAGTAAGACAAAGGGAAGTGGTGGTTGAGAGGGTCCGTGAATAAGGCATTGTCCAGGAGAGAGGGAGAATGCAATGCCCTGGAGGTGCGGGTGTGAGGTTGGCGCAGTTCAATGCGTTCGGGAGGGGAACGGCCACCAGGGAAGAGGGGGGCTTTGCCCCAGGCGGCACAGATAAAACAGTGGGACAGATTGCCCATGCCTGAAAGGCTGGAGAGGGAAGTAAGTGCCTTGTTGGCTAAGTTTCATCTAGGAGAAGGGGCCCCGCCCCGGGCCTGAGCTGGGGTAGCCTGTAGGTGGGTTTGGAGAAGTTGCTCCTGTGCACGTATGGTGGGAGTCTGGTTCCTTCGGTCGGGTTGGATTGGTGGAAGTGAGAGCCGCACGTGTGTATGTCGTGTAGATGCGGGGAGAGAAGACGGTAGGGTAGGAGGAAAAGGGGCAGCGGTACAATTTTGCGGTTACCCCCGTCGCCCAGTGGGAATCCCAAGGGTCCAGAATAGTTAGGCCATAGTTACTGTGTGTTGTGTAGAAGGGCCTCATGGGTCACTGGTTGCAAAGGTGCCGGCGAAAGGGTCCCGGCACAAGTGGCCAAGGCGATGAATATTCCAGTAGCGATAAGGGCAGCATCCGTGGATTTCAACCGGGTAGTTTTGGCAGGTAGGATGGGTCTTGATCATAGGTGGAAGAGATTCTAGGATCAGATGTGGATACAGGAATTGACTGGCAATTGGGGATGGAGAAATTGATGAGGGCCTGGCAACCCAGTGGTTGACAATCAGTGGTGGACATTCCCCGGTGCCAGGTTTCTGTCATGTAAACGTCCACCTAAACCCAGGATCAGTGGTCGGGTGACCAGGAGGTAGGACCAGGAGGAGGAGGATGGAGCCATAGCAGTATTGGAGTAGGTCCCAAAGGTGGTCCTGCGCATCCGTGTCGTGAGGGGCCTCGCTTTCACTTAGAGCTGTGTACCCCGCGGGTGGTGTGCTAGGAGTTTGGCGGCCGTGGGGGTCGTAAGGGCCACCGTATCGGGACCGGTGCACTTAGGCTGTAAGGTTTTTGGGTATAGTTCTTGTAGCAGGACGCTATCCCCTGGGGCCAGGGCTTGGGGAGTATCTGCTGTGGGTTCCCCTGGAGTCGGGCTGACTGAGTCGCATGGGCCCGCAGGAGGGCTCTTAGAAGAGTTAGGTAAGGTAGGCAAGATAGGAGCAGAGGAGGCGGTGACGGGAAGATTTTGAGTGAGCAGGAAGGGCCGCCAACGAGAAGCTGAAAGGGACTTAGACCCCACGGCCCTCTAGGGGAAGCTCTGAGCCTTGTTAAAGCCAGCGGGAGGAGGGTGGCCAGGACGGGCGGGCTTCAAGGGCAGTTTGGTGAGACGTCCCTCGAGAAGGCCGTCGGCCCGCTCTCCCTTACCCGAAGACTGGGGTTGGTATGGGATATGGGGTTTCCAGGTAATATTTAGGCTCTCGGAGACTTGCTGGGTGATGCTGGAGATGAGGCCGGGCCGTTGTCAGATGGTAGGGTCCGCGGGAGGCCGAACCTCGGAATGATGTGTTGGAGGGCTATGGTGGCCGCCGCCTCCGCAGTGTCCCGAGGTATGGAGAAAGCCCCTATCCACCGTGTAAAGGTGTCCACTGAGGCTAACAGGTAGGGAAAGGATTTATGGCGTGGCACGTGGGAAAAGTCAGGCTGCCAGTCCTCGCCAGGTTGGTGTGCGCAGAGCTGGGGATTGGGCCCCGCCGGGCCTGCGAATTCCCCCTCGAGCGTTGACCGTGGAGCAGGGTTTGCAAGACTTCGGCGCCTCTCCGGTAACCTGTGGCACATGTGGAGGGTGGAAAAGGGGTTGTAGGAACTGGTGTAAGGCCTTGGGCCCGACGTGTAGGGACTGCCGTATGTCTGAAACGATCATGGGGGCTGAAGGGTCTGGAAGAGCGAGTTTCTTTGGAATGAAGATGCGGCCTTTGTCCCTGGCGATTCCTCCCATCCTTTTGGGTGTCTGTCTGAGTTTCCTGGTGTGTGTAAGAGGGGGACTGTGGTGTGTGGAGGAAGAGGAGGGGAGCTGGTGGGGGTCTAAGGCAGTGGGTCGGGCAGTGGAGAGTCGGCTTTGTTGTTGCCTCGGGACACCAGGTCCTCGGAGGGTCGGTCCACGACAGTGGACAGTGGCTACTTGAGTGAGGTTGGGGGGTCTGAGGGTCTGGGCTGAGGGTCTCCAGTAGTTGTGAAATGAGGTGCCCATTGATTCTGGGTGGTACCCTTGGTGGTAAGACACCCTCGCTCTTGCCAGAGGACAGAATGTGTGTGTGTGATGAGGGAGGCGTATTTGGAGGCAGTGTATGTGGTGTCCCGAGGGGGAGGGCAGCCGCCTCCAGGACGGCATCGAGGGTAAGCAAGTACGGCGTAGGCCGCGTGTCTCTCTCTGGCCGTCCGGGGCGATGAGAGAACTACCATCCACAAAGAGGATTCATTCGGTCAGGCTTCGGGAGGGCTTGATAGGAAAGTCCCGACGTGGAGGAGTCAGCTCGTGCAGGAGTTGAGGGCAGGAATGGGAGGGTTCTGAGTGAGTCGCGGGGGGAGTACCCACCCGCAGGAGGGGAGCAGGATTTAGACGAGAGGTTGGTGGGTGGTAGATGTCCGGGTTTTCGATGAAGAGGAGAAGATCAAGTTGGAGTCTAGCGGGGTCCAGATGAGAAACAGATTTCTGGCTCAGTAGATCTGTGTCCCAGGCGGTGAGAGGAGAAAACGGTGAGGGGCCTTGTAGAGTGAGTGTAAGGGCCTCCTTTGTCAGGGAGGCGGCCCCAGCCAGGGCTCTGAGACGTGGTTGCCAGCCCTGAGCGGCGACATCTAGCTGTTGTGAGAGGTACGCCCGTGTCCGCTCCGTTGGTCCTGTTGGCTGTACCAGGAGGCGAGGGGCCGAGCGGGAACGTTCATCAGTCAATAAGTAGGGAGGTTTTGGGGGATCTGGAAGAGCTGAAACGGGTCCCAGAGTAAGGCAGTCTTCCCGTTTGGAGAAAAGGTGTTTGACAGGGGAGGGGTCTGTCCGTGGCCCCCGTGGGGTTGGTTTGGCTGCCCTGTGGAGGGGTCGTGCCAGGAGAGCGAAGTCAGGAATCCAGTACCAGAGGAAACCCACGAGAGCCAAGAAAGAGAGAAGGTTGTCGGCGTTCTGGCGGGGAGAGGGGAGGCCGGAGATGCTGGCGTTGTGGTAGGCGGAGGCGGTCTCCAGTGAGTGTTTTCGAGGTGTAGGGGTTAAGGATATACCCAGCTAGGTAACCGTGGGGGTGCAAAGTTGCGCTTTGGAGGGAGTGACCGGGTACCCTTTAGAACCAAGGAAGCTGAGGAGGAGAGCAGTGTCTTCCTGTGAGGAAGGTCGGGAGGGCCTACAAAGGGGAAGGTCATCGACTTCTTGGAGGAGTGTGCTCTGTGTGAAAGAGCCTTGTTGGAGATGTCTAGAAAGGGCCTGGCCAAAGAGATGGGGACTATCCTTGGAGTCCCTGAGGCAGGACCGTCCAGGCCAGTTGTCCTGAGGTATGTGTGTCGGGGTCTTCCCATGGGAAGGCCAAGAGAACGTATGAATGTGGGTGTGGAGGAGCAGTGAATCAAGAAGGCGTCTTTGAGGCCTAAGCGTGAGAAGTGAGTAGCGGTGGAGGGAACAGTAGGAAGTGGGGCGTATGGGTTGGGCACCAGCGGGTGGAGAGGGCTAGCAGCCTCGTTGATGAGTCTTCAACCTTGTACTAGGCGATAGGCTCCAGAAGGTTTCCTGGCAGGGAGAATGGGGGTGATGCTCGGGGAGCTGTTGGGGATAAGGAGGCCGTGCTGGCCAAGTCGGTCTGTACTAGGTTTAAGTCCCCGTCGGTGAGTTTCCGAAATGGAGAATTGGGGCTGAGAAGGAGAGGAGGCGGGGGGGTTTGATCTTTTAAGTGGGTTTTGACTGGGGGGTGGTGAGTGGCCACCATTGGTTTAGAGGTGTCCCAGACTTGGGGGTTAAGGGGTAGAGGGAGACGGGGGGCGTGGAGTGGAGGGATCAGGAGAAATGAAGGGTAAGACGAGGTGAGCAGAGGCAGTGGGTGAGGGAGAAAGACGAACGGTGGCCTTGAGTTTGTGTAGGATCTCCCGGCCGAGGAGAGGAGCCGGGCAGGAAGGAGTTCTAAGGAAGGAGGGTGAGAGGGGAGCCCGTCCGTGGAGTAGATGGAGGTGCCATCAGTTCCCCCCACCACCACCACTGGAGAGGGGAACCCGGCACCCGAGTGGAAGGCAGAATGGAGCCAGTCGCCCCGTGTCCAGCAGGAAAGAGACGGACTTCCCCGCTCCCGGGAGCAGGACCCCACGTTGTGCCCCAGGTAGCAAATCCGAGAAAGCCCCCAGGAGCCGACACCGATGCAAACACACGAGGGTTTCTTTACAAGCTCGAGCTTGGGTCCAAGTATACCCGACACGGCGGAGCAGGGACTTGGACCCCGGGGCTCAGAGGCGTAGCAGCTTTCCGGGGGCCAGTGGCCCACGGGATTGTAACACACACAGAAGGTTGCACAGTCATGTGAGTCCGCCCGCAACTGGGGGCCAGTTGACTCCCAGTTTACCCTACCTATGGTGACCGTTTGAACTGGCCTATCACTCTGGTCAGAATTGGCGCGCAGTGTTGGGGGGCACAAGCGGGGGTTACATTTTTATGATCTGATTTCGGGTAAGGGTGTGCTCAGTGGCTTGACTAGGGTGGGGCAGCGCCTTAAGCAATAAGCAGGTCCTGTGGGGGTCATAGCAGGAGGTGGCGGGTGCAGCAGAAAATGGAGTTAGTCCTGCTCCGCTTGTCCAGGGGCAGGGGATTTTTGTGAAATTCCCTGGGTCCCACACCCCAGGCTCGGCCTGGGTTAGGGGGTGTCCGAGTCTGGGCCCCGCGAGTCGTGGTCCAGTCCGAGTAGTCGGAAGGTTGGACTTTGCGGCTCAGGGTTGCCTCCGTGTGGAGGCGCCGAGGATGCCCCGAGACCAGGGCAGGCGGATTTCCAGTGGCCCGTCACTCGACATCGCGGGCCTGGCCGCGTCGGCTCCGTGATCCTGGGACATTGACGGGCCCGGTGTCCCTCGGTGCCGCGTCTGACGCAAGCCCCAGGCGGGATGCGGTGGGGTGCCCCTCTGTGTGCCTCCCGGAGCCCGCCGGCCGCAGGGCTGCCAGCGAGGCTGGGGTGTGGAGTTGCACCTGCACCTGCAGCTGCAGTCTGGCCTGCCCCTGCGGTTCAGCCGCTCTTCGTCTCGGGTGTTCAAGACGTTCAATGCCATGGTCGGCAGGTCGGGAATGGGAGTTTGGGGACCCTCTTCGGCCTTCTTGAATTTTTTTTTCCGGGTATCGGGGAGGACTGAGAGAGAAAATGCGTCGCCACCACAGTAGCCCTGGACGGGGCCGGGGAGGCAGGGTCCAGGCGAGGGTACTGGGTTACAGCCTCAGCGAGCCTCTGAAGGCAAAGAGCAGGCTTCTCATCTGGGTTCTGAGCGACTTGCCGGACCCTAGCGTAGTTGACAGACAGCCCTGTTAGAGACCGCCCGCGTGCCAGCGTGGAGACAGTGGACGTGGGGCGGCGGCGGCGGCGGCGGCGGCGGCGGCGGCGGCCCCCCCCCTCCCGGCCCGTCTGCTAAGGGCGTGCGGGATCCTCGGCGGGAACCGCCCGAGCACCGATTGGCACAGCCCCGTCGGTGAAACGGACCCGGCCGGCGTGTTGTCGGGCGGCAGCCTGCATTCGCTCCCTGTCCTCTGGTGGAAGGGGGGTGGTCTGCAGCACATGCAAATCCTGCCAAGTCAAGCAAGCCCTCTGCCTGGGCCAAATACTGAATTCTTGGCTGCAGTCCCGGGTTAGCAGAGTAAGAGCCCAGCCCCCTTTTCCATGTGGGAAAGGTCCTGAAGGGAGAAAGCGTGGACCCGAACAATCCCTTCAGCTCCCACCACCTGTCGCAGGGGGCCGGCCAGGTCAGGGGAGGCGAGACCTTGTGGGATCTTGTGCACCTGGATCGGAGGGGAGGTAGGGGGGTGAAGGTTGGGGGTCAGAAACGGGTAAGGAGGTGTGTGGTTGGGAGGCAGGAGGAGGAGAAGGGGGCAGGGGGCAGGGCTGGCGTTCCCCTAGTAGGTGTTCGGGCCAGGGTGTCAGGGGACCCTGAGACAGGGGAAGGGGGAAAGGATTCGGGGGCTCTTGGAGCTGAGGGAATGGGTGGAGGGGGCGGAGGGAGCGGCTCCCGCGCCGAAAGGACCTGGGTGGTGGAACATTGGGAGCAGAGAGAGGGGCGAGAGCGGAGGTCCCAGAAAGCCTGCATGTCTGGGACCTTGGTCCGCTTGCCCTGAGGTCTAGAGATTGTCCTGGGCCGTGAGAATTTGGTAGTCAGAAGTACCCTCAGGGGCCGTGGAGACTGATTGTCCAGGTAATATTGGGGCCGGGCCACCGTAGAGAAATGAATGAGGCTGAGGCGGCGCCTTTTCAGGTCCTGGGAAAGGCCCCGGGTTTTCTTTCTTTTCTTTTTTTTTAAGTTTTTATTTATTTATGATAGTCACACACAGAGAGAGAGGGGGTGGGGGGCAGAGACACAAGCACATGCACCGGGAGCCTGACGTGGGATTCGGTGCCGGGTCTCCAGGATCGGACCCTGGGTCAAAGGCAGGCGCCAGACCGCTGCGCCACCCAGGGATCCCGGCCCCGGGTTTTGAAATTGGACAGTAGACAACCCGTCGGAGTTTCGGGGTCACATTGGGATTGGGCAGTTCCATGATTCGCACCGGGTAACCCGGAGACTGAAGACAGGCGTCCCCGTTTGCAGCCCAGGGTCACCAGAGAAACAGAGGTGGCCCTAAGGATGAGGACGTCTCCTGATCCCCAGGGAGCACCGGAGAGCCACCCGCTGGCTCTGTGGAGTTGCCCTGGCGCGGCCGCGGCTTCCGGCAGGACCAGCGGGACAGGGGCACGGAATCAGGGGGCGCCTACCCGGCGACTCGAGGCGTGGGGTTCAGTTCAGGTCCTGGTGGTGAGAGGAGAGGGGCTCCCTCCAGAGCGGGGCCTCGAACTCCTCCCGGGTTTCGGCACCAAATCTCAGGTTTCATGCGACTGGTAGGCAAATGAACTAGAGAGGCCAGGCAAAGGTGGGTCAAAAGAGGCTTTCAGTGGGCGCATCTGGGGCGAGGTTCCCAGGCCCCGAGAGGGAGCAGAGCCGGGGAAGCCGGCTTTTGAAGGGGGAGTGCTAAGGGCTCGTGTCTGTACGGGCTGATAGGCATTGGGGCATGTGACTGGAGGAAGCGGTACGGGGCGATAAGCGCTTCTGCCTTTCTATGGGGTCTGGGTAAGTAAGGTATGGTTCAGGTTTCCTACCTGGGTCCTGTCTCGCCAGTGACGTGTCCTTGGGCGGCCACCAGGGTTGAAGCCGGGGAGACCCCGATAAGTAGTGGGAGAAAGATCACTCGTTTGTGCTTCTCCGGGACGCTGGCCAGGAGGGCTACTTCTGCCCGACTAGAGAGAGTTCGTCGCGGAACCAGGGAGACAGGCAGACAGAGGAGAGAGGCAGAGGTACCTAGAGATTCAGAAAGGCTGCCCGTTGCGCCAAGAGAGACCACGGATCGGGGCGTGATGAGAGGTAACATTTGACAGGGTGACTACACGCAGGGAAGACCTAAGGGTGGAGTAAGACAAAGGGAAGTGGTGGTTGAGAGGGTCCGTGAATAAGGCATTGTCCAGGAGAGAGGGAGAATGCAATGCCCTGGAGGTGCGGGTGTGAGGTTGGCGCAGTTCAATGCGTTCGGGAGGGGAACGGCCACCAGGGAAGAGGGGGGCTTTGCCCCAGGCGGCACAGATAAAACAGTGGGACAGATTGCCCATGCCTGAAAGGCTGGAGAGGGAAGTAAGTGCCTTGTTGGCTAAGTTTCATCTAGGAGAAGGGGCCCCGCCCCGGGCCTGAGCTGGGGTAGCCTGTAGGTGGGTTTGGAGAAGTTGCTCCTGTGCACGTATGGTGGGAGTCTGGTTCCTTCGGTCGGGTTGGATTGGTGGAAGTGAGAGCCGCACGTGTGTATGTCGTGTAGATGCGGGGAGAGAAGACGGTAGGGTAGGAGGAAAAGGGGCAGCGGTACAATTTTGCGGTTACCCCCGTCGCCCAGTGGGAATCCCAAGGGTCCAGAATAGTTAGGCCATAGTTACTGTGTGTTGTGTAGAAGGGCCTCATGGGTCACTGGTTGCAAAGGTGCCGGCGAAAGGGTCCCGGCACAAGTGGCCAAGGCGATGAATATTCCAGTAGCGATAAGGGCAGCATCCGTGGATTTCAACCGGGTAGTTTTGGCAGGTAGGATGGGTCTTGATCATAGGTGGAAGAGATTCTAGGATCAGATGTGGATACAGGAATTGACTGGCAATTGGGGATGGAGAAATTGATGAGGGCCTGGCAACCCAGTGGTTGACAATCAGTGGTGGACATTCCCCGGTGCCAGGTTTCTGTCATGTAAACGTCCACCTAAACCCAGGGTCAGTGGTCGGGTGACCAGGAGGTAGGACCAGGAGGAGGAGGATGGAGCCATAGCAGTATTGGAGTAGGTCCCAAAGGTGGTCCTGCGCATCCGTGTCGTGAGGGGCCTCGCTTTCACTTAGAGCTGTGTACCCCGCGGGTGGTGTGCTAGGAGTTTGGCGGCCGTGGGGGTCGTAAGGGCCACCGTATCGGGACCGGTGCACTTAGGCTGTAAGGTTTTTGGGTATAGTTCTTGTAGCAGGACGCTATCCCCTGGGGCCAGGGCTTGGGGAGTATCTGCTGTGGGTTCCCCTGGAGTCGGGCTGACTGAGTCGCATGGGCCCGCAGGAGGGCTCTTAGAAGAGTTAGGTAAGGTAGGCAAGATAGGAGCAGAGGAGGCGGTGACGGGAAGATTTTGAGTGAGCAGGAAGGGCCGCCCACGAGAAGCTGAAAGGGACTTGGAGCTCACGGCCCTCTAGGGGAAGCTCTGAGCCTTGTTAAAGCCAGCGGGAGGAGGGTGGCCAGGACGGGCGGGCTTCAAGGGCAGTTTGGTGAGACGTCCCTCGAGAAGGCCGTCGGCCCGCTCTCCCTTACCCGAAGACTGGGGTTGGTATGGGATATGGGGTTTCCAGGTAATATTTAGGCTCTCGGAGACTTGCTGGGTGATGCTGGAGATGAGGCCGGGCCGTTGTCAGATGGTAGGGTCCGCGGGAGGCCGAACCTCGGAATGATGTGTTGGAGGGCTATGGTGGCCGCCGCCTCCGCAGTGTCCCGAGGTATGGAGAAAGCCCCTATCCACCGTGTAAAGGTGTCCACTGAGGCTAACAGGTAGGGAAAGGATTTATGGCGTGGCACGTGGGAAAAGTCAGGCTGCCAGTCCTCGCCAGGTTGGTGTGCGCAGAGCTGGGGATTGGGCCCCGCCGGGCCTGCGAATTCCCCCTCGAGCGTTGACCGTGGAGCAGGGTTTGCAAGACTTCGGCGCCTCTCCGGTAACCTGTGGCACATGTGGAGGGTGGAAAAGGGGTTGTAGGAACTGGTGTAAGGCCTTGGGCCCGACGTGTAGGGACTGCCGTATGTCTGAAACGATCATGGGGGCTGAAGGGTCTGGAAGAGCGAGTTTCTTTGGAATGAAGATGCGGCCTTTGTCCCTGGCGATTCCTCCCATCCTTTTGGGTGTCTGTCTGAGTTTCCTGGTGTGTGTAAGAGGGGGACTGTGGTGTGTGGAGGAAGAGGAGGGGAGCTGGTGGGGGTCTAAGGCAGTGGGTCGGGCAGTGGAGAGTCGGCTTTGTTGTTGCCTCGGGACACCAGGTCCTCGGAGGGTCGGTCCACGACAGTGGACAGTGGCTACTTGAGTGAGGTTGGGGGGTCTGAGGGTCTGGGCTGAGGGTCTCCAGTAGTTGTGAAATGAGGTGCCCATTGATTCTGGGTGGTACCCTTGGTGGTAAGACACCCTCGCTCTTGCCAGAGGACAGAATGTGTGTGTGTGATGAGGGAGGTGTATTTGGAGGCAGTGTATGTGGTGTCCCGAGGGGGAGGGCAGCCGCCTCCAGGACGGCATCGAGGGTAAGCAAGTACGGCGTAGGCCGCGTGTCTCTCTCTGGCCGTCCGGGGCGATGAGAGAACTACCATCCACAAAGAGGATTCATTCGGTCAGGCTTCGGGAGGGCTTGATAGGAAAGTCCCGACGTGGAGGAGTCAGCTCGTGCAGGAGTTGAGGGCAGGAATGGGAGGGTTCTGAGTGAGTCGCGGGGGGAGTACCCACCCGCAGGAGGGGAGCAGGATTTAGACGAGAGGTTGGTGGGTGGTAGATGTCCGGGTTTTCGATGAAGAGGAGAAGATCAAGTTGGAGTCTAGCGGGGTCCAGATGAGAAACAGATTTCTGGCTCAGTAGATCTGTGTCCCAGGCGGTGAGAGGAGAAAACGGTGAGGGGCCTTGTAGAGTGAGTGTAAGGGCCTCCTTTGTCAGGGAGGCGGCCCCAGCCAGGGCTCTGAGACATGGTTGCCAGCCCTGAGCGGCGACATCTAGCTGTTGTGAGAGGTACGCCCGTGTCCGCTCCGTTGGTCCTGTTGGCTGTACCAGGAGGCGAGGGGCCGAGCGGGAACGTTCATCAGTCAATAAGTAGGGAGGTTTTGGGGGATCTGGAAGAGCTGAAACGGGTCCCAGAGTAAGGCAGTCTTCCCGTTTGGAGAAAAGGTGTTTGACAGGGGAGGGGTCTGTCCGTGGCCCCCGTGGGGTTGGTTTGGCTGCCCTGTGGAGGGGTCGTGCCAGGAGAGCGAAGTCAGGAATCCAGTACCAGAGGAAACCCACGAGAGCCAAGAAAGAGAGAAGGTTGTCGGCGTTCTGGCGGGGAGAGGGGAGGCCGGAGATGCTGGCGTTGTGGTAGGCGGAGGCGGTCTCCAGTGAGTGTTTTCGAGGTGTAGGGGTTAAGGATATACCCAGCTAGGTAACCGTGGGGGTGCAAAGTTGCGCTTTGGAGGGAGTGACCGGGTACCCTTTAGAACCAAGGAAGCTGAGGAGGAGAGCAGTGTCTTCCTGTGAGGAAGGTCGGGAGGGCCTACAAAGGGGAAGGTCATCGACTTCTTGGAGGAGTGTGCTCTGTGTGAAAGAGCCTTGTTGGAGATGTCTAGAAAGGGCCTGGCCAAAGAGATGGGGACTATCCTTGGAGTCCCTGAGGCAGGACCGTCCAGGCCAGTTGTCCTGAGGTATGTGTGTCGGGGTCTTCCCATGGGAAGGCCAAGAGAACGTATGAATGTGGGTGTGGAGGAGCAGTGAATCAAGAAGGCGTCTTTGAGGCCTAAGCGTGAGAAGTGAGTAGCGGTGGAGGGAACAGTAGGAAGTGGGGCGTATGGGTTGGGCACCAGCGGGTGGAGAGGGCTAGCAGCCTCGTTGATGAGTCTTCAACCTTGTACTAGGCGATAGGCTCCAGAAGGTTTCCTGGCAGGGAGAATGGGGGTGATGCTCGGGGAGCTGTTGGGGATAAGGAGGCCGTGCTGGCCAAGTCGGTCTGTACTAGGTTTAAGTCCCCGTCGGTGAGTTTCCGAAATGGAGAATTGGGGCTGAGAAGGAGAGGAGGCGGGGGGGTTTGATCTTTTAAGTGGGTTTTGACTGGGGGGTGGTGAGTGGCCACCATTGGTTTAGAGGTGTCCCAGACTTGGGGGTTAAGGGGTAGAGGGAGACGGGGGGCGTGGAGTGGAGGGATCAGGAGAAATGAAGGGTAAGACGAGGTGAGCAGAGGCAGTGGGTGAGGGAGAAAGACGAACGGTGGCCTTGAGTTTGTGTAGGATCTCCCGGCCGAGGAGAGGAGCCGGGCAGGAAGGAGTTCTAAGGAAGGAGGGTGAGAGGGGAGCCCGTCCGTGGAGTAGATGGAGGTGCCATCAGTTCCCCCCACCACCACCACTGGAGAGGGGAACCCGGCACCCGAGTGGAAGGCAGAATGGAGCCAGTCGCCCCGTGTCCAGCAGGAAAGAGACGGACTTCCCCGCTCCCGGGAGCAGGACCCCACGTTGTGCCCCAGGTAGCAAATCCGAGAAAGCCCCCAGGAGCCGACACCGATGCAAACACACGAGGGTTTCTTTACAAGCTTGAGCTTGGGTCCAAGTATACCCGACACGGCGGAGCAGGGACTTGGACCCCGGGGCTCAGAGGCGTAGCAGCTTTCCGGGGGCCAGTGGCCCACGGGATTGTAACACACACAGAAGGTTGCACAGTCATGTGAGTCCGCCCGCAACTGGGGGCCAGTTGACTCCCAGTTTACCCTACCTATGGTGACCGTTTGAACTGGCCTATCACTCTGGTCAGAATTGGCGCGCAGTGTTGGGGGGCACAAGCGGGGGTTACATTTTTATGATCTGATTTCGGGTAAGGGTGTGCTCAGTGGCTTGACTAGGGTGGGGCAGCGCCTTAAGCAATAAGCAGGTCCTGTGGGGGTCATAGCAGGAGGTGGCGGGTGCAGCAGAAAATGGAGTTAGTCCTGCTCCGCTTGTCCAGGGGCAGGGGATTTTTGTGAAATTCCCTGGGTCCCACACCCCAGGCTCGGCCTGGGTTAGGGGGTGTCCGAGTCTGGGCCCCGCGAGTCGTGGTCCAGTCCGAGTAGTCGGAAGGTTGGACTTTGCGGCTCAGGGTTGCCTCCGTGTGGAGGCGCCGAGGATGCCCCGAGACCAGGGCAGGCGGATTTCCAGTGGCCCGTCACTCGACATCGCGGGCCTGGCCGCGTCGGCTCCGTGATCCTGGGACATTGACGGGCCCGGTGTCCCTCGGTGCCGCGTCTGACGCAAGCCCCAGGCGGGATGCGGTGGGGTGCCCCTCTGTGTGCCTCCCGGAGCCCGCCGGCCGCAGGGCTGCCAGCGAGGCTGGGGTGTGGAGTTGCACCTGCACCTGCAGCTGCAGTCTGGCCTGCCCCTGCGGTTCAGCCGCTCTTCGACTCGGGTGTTCAAGACGTTCAATGCCATGGTCGGCAGGTCGGGAATGGGAGTTTGGGGACCCTCTTCGGCCTTCTTGAATTTTTTTTTCCAGGTATCGGGGAGGACTGAGAGAGAAAATGCGTCGCCACCACAGTAGCCCTGGACGGGGCCGGGGAGGCAGGGTCCAGGCGAGGGTACTGGGTTACAGCCTCAGCGAGCCTCTGAAGGCAAAGAGCAGGCTTCTCATCTGGGTTCTGAGCGACTTGCCGGACCCTAGCGTAGTTGACAGACAGCCCTGTTAGAGACCGCCCGCGTGCCAGCGTGGAGACAGTGGACGTGGGGCGGCGGCGGCGGCGGCGGCGGCGGCGGCGGCGGCCCCCCCCCTCCCGGCCCGTCTGCTAAGGGCGTGCGGGATCCTCGGCGGGAACCGCCCGAGCACCGATTGGCACAGCCCCGTCGGTGAAACGGACCCGGCCGGCGTGTTGTCGGGCGGCAGCCTGCATTCGCTCCCTGTCCTCTGGTGGAAGGGGGGTGGTCTGCAGCACATGCAAATCCTGCCAAGTCAAGCAAGCCCTCTGCCTGGGCCAAATACTGAATTCTTGGCTGCAGTCCCGGGTTAGCAGAGTAAGAGCCCAGCCCCCTTTTCCATGTGGGAAAGGTCCTGAAGGGAGAAAGCGTGGACCCGAACAATCCCTTCAGCTCCCACCACCTGTCGCAGGGGGCCGGCCAGGTCAGGGGAGGCGAGACCTTGTGGGATCTTGTGCACCTGGATCGGAGGGGAGGTAGGGGGGTGAAGGTTGGGGGTCAGAAACGGGTAAGGAGGTGTGTGGTTGGGAGGCAGGAGGAGGAGAAGGGGGCAGGGGGCAGGGCTGGCGTTCCCCTAGTAGGTGTTCGGGCCAGGGTGTCAGGGGACCCTGAGACAGGGGAAGGGGGAAAGGATTCGGGGGCTCTTGGAGCTGAGGGAATGGGTGGAGGGGGCGGAGGGAGCGGCTCCCGCGCCGAAAGGACCTGGGTGGTGGAACATTGGGAGCAGAGAGAGGGGCGAGAGCGGAGGTCCCAGAAAGCCTGCATGCCTGGGACCTTGGTCCGCTTGCCCTGAGGTCTAGAGATTGTCCTGGGCCGTGAGAATTTGGTAGTCAGAAGTACCCTCAGGGGCCGTGGAGACTGATTGTCCAGGTAATATTGGGGCCGGGCCACCGTAGAGAAATGAATGAGGCTGAGGCGGCGCCTTTTCAGGTCCTGGGAAAGGCCCCGGGTTTTCTTTCTTTTCTTTTTTTTTAAGTTTTTATTTATTTATGATAGTCACACACAGAGAGAGAGGGGGTGGGGGGCAGAGACACAAGCACATGCACCGGGAGCCTGACGTGGGATTCGGTGCCGGGTCTCCAGGATCGGACCCTGGGTCAAAGGCAGGCGCCAGACCGCTGCGCCACCCAGGGATCCCGGCCCCGGGTTTTGAAATTGGACAGTAGACAACCCGTCGGAGTTTCGGGGTCACATTGGGATTGGGCAGTTCCATGATTCGCACCGGGTAACCCGGAGACTGAAGACAGGCGTCCCCGTTTGCAGCCCAGGGTCACCAGAGAAACAGAGGTGGCCCTAAGGATGAGGACGTCTCCTGATCCCCAGGGAGCACCGGAGAGCCACCCGCTGGCTCTGTGGAGTTGCCCTGGCGCGGCCGCGGCTTCCGGCAGGACCAGCGGGACAGGGGCACGGAATCAGGGGGCGCCTACCCGGCGACTCGAGGCGTGGGGTTCAGTTCAGGTCCTGGTGGTGAGAGGAGAGGGGCTCCCTCCAGAGCGGGGCCTCGAACTCCTCCCGGGTTTCGGCACCAAATCTCAGGTTTCATGCGACTGGTAGGCAAATGAACTAGAGAGGCCAGGCAAAGGTGGGTCAAAAGAGGCTTTCAGTGGGCGCATCTGGGGCGAGGTTCCCAGGCCCCGAGAGGGAGCAGAGCCGGGGAAGCCGGCTTTTGAAGGGGGAGTGCTAAGGGCTCGTGTCTGTACGGGCTGATAGGCATTGGGGCATGTGACTGGAGGAAGCGGTACGGGGCGATAAGCGCTTCTGCCTTTCTATGGGGTCTGGGTAAGTAAGGTATGGTTCAGGTTTCCTACCTGGGTCCTGTCTCGCCAGTGACGTGTCCTTGGGCGGCCACCAGGGTTGAAGCCGGGGAGACCCCGATAAGTAGTGGGAGAAAGATCACTCGTTTGTGCTTCTCCGGGACGCTGGCCAGGAGGGCTACTTCTGCCCGACTAGAGAGAGTTCGTCGCGGAACCAGGGAGACAGGCAGACAGAGGAGAGAGGCAGAGGTACCTAGAGATTCAGAAAGGCTGCCCGTTGCGCCAAGAGAGACCACGGATCGGGGCGTGATGAGAGGTAACATTTGACAGGGTGACTACACGCAGGGAAGACCTAAGGGTGGAGTAAGACAAAGGGAAGTGGTGGTTGAGAGGGTCCGTGAATAAGGCATTGTCCAGGAGAGAGGGAGAATGCAATGCCCTGGAGGTGCGGGTGTGAGGTTGGCGCAGTTCAATGCGTTCGGGAGGGGAACGGCCACCAGGGAAGAGGGGGGCTTTGCCCCAGGCGGCACAGATAAAACAGTGGGACAGATTGCCCATGCCTGAAAGGCTGGAGAGGGAAGTAAGTGCCTTGTTGGCTAAGTTTCATCTAGGAGAAGGGGCCCCGCCCCGGGCCTGAGCTGGGGTAGCCTGTAGGTGGGTTTGGAGAAGTTGCTCCTGTGCACGTATGGTGGGAGTCTGGTTCCTTCGGTCGGGTTGGATTGGTGGAAGTGAGAGCCGCACGTGTGTATGTCGTGTAGATGCGGGGAGAGAAGACGGTAGGGTAGGAGGAAAAGGGGCAGCGGTACAATTTTGCGGTTACCCCCGTCGCCCAGTGGGAATCCCAAGGGTCCAGAATAGTTAGGCCATAGTTACTGTGTGTTGTGTAGAAGGGCCTCATGGGTCACTGGTTGCAAAGGTGCCGGCGAAAGGGTCCCGGCACAAGTGGCCAAGGCGATGAATATTCCAGTAGCGATAAGGGCAGCATCCGTGGATTTCAACCGGGTAGTTTTGGCAGGTAGGATGGGTCTTGATCATAGGTGGAAGAGATTCTAGGATCAGATGTGGATACAGGAATTGACTGGCAATTGGGGATGGAGAAATTGATGAGGGCCTGGCAACCCAGTGGTTGACAATCAGTGGTGGACATTCCCCGGTGCCAGGTTTCTGTCATGTAAACGTCCACCTAAACCCAGGGTCAGTGGTCGGGTGACCAGGAGGTAGGACCAGGAGGAGGAGGATGGAGCCATAGCAGTATTGGAGTAGGTCCCAAAGGTGGTCCTGCGCATCCGTGTCGTGAGGGGCCTCGCTTTCACTTAGAGCTGTGTACCCCGCGGGTGGTGTGCTAGGAGTTTGGCGGCCGTGGGGGTCGTAAGGGCCACCGTATCGGGACCGGTGCACTTAGGCTGTAAGGTTTTTGGGTATAGTTCTTGTAGCAGGACGCTATCCCCTGGGGCCAGGGCTTGGGGAGTATCTGCTGTGGGTTCCCCTGGAGTCGGGCTGACTGAGTCGCATGGGCCCGCAGGAGGGCTCTTAGAAGAGTTAGGTAAGGTAGGCAAGATAGGAGCAGAGGAGGCGGTGACGGGAAGATTTTGAGTGAGCAGGAAGGGCCGCCAACGAGAAGCTGAAAGGGACTTAGACCCCACGGCCCTCTAGGGGAAGCTCTGAGCCTTGTTAAAGCCAGCGGGAGGAGGGTGGCCAGGACGGGCGGGCTTCAAGGGCAGTTTGGTGAGACGTCCCTCGAGAAGGCCGTCGGCCCGCTCTCCCTTACCCGAAGACTGGGGTTGGTATGGGATATGGGGTTTCCAGGTAATATTTAGGCTCTCGGAGACTTGCTGGGTGATGCTGGAGATGAGGCCGGGCCGTTGTCAGATGGTAGGGTCCGCGGGAGGCCGAACCTCGGAATGATGTGTTGGAGGGCTATGGTGGCCGCCGCCTCCGCAGTGTCCCGAGGTATGGAGAAAGCCCCTATCCACCGTGTAAAGGTGTCCACTGAGGCTAACAGGTAGGGAAAGGATTTATGGCGTGGCACGTGGGAAAAGTCAGGCTGCCAGTCCTCGCCAGGTTGGTGTGCGCAGAGCTGGGGATTGGGCCCCGCCGGGCCTGCGAATTCCCCCTCGAGCGTTGACCGTGGAGCAGGGTTTGCAAGACTTCGGCGCCTCTCCGGTAACCTGTGGCACATGTGGAGGGTGGAAAAGGGGTTGTAGGAACTGGTGTAAGGCCTTGGGCCCGACGTGTAGGGACTGCCGTATGTCTGAAACGATCATGGGGGCTGAAGGGTCTGGAAGAGCGAGTTTCTTTGGAATGAAGATGCGGCCTTTGTCCCTGGCGATTCCTCCCATCCTTTTGGGTGTCTGTCTGAGTTTCCTGGTGTGTGTAAGAGGGGGACTGTGGTGTGTGGAGGAAGAGGAGGGGAGCTGGTGGGGGTCTAAGGCAGTGGGTCGGGCAGTGGAGAGTCGGCTTTGTTGTTGCCTCGGGACACCAGGTCCTCGGAGGGTCGGTCCACGACAGTGGACAGTGGCTACTTGAGTGAGGTTGGGGGGTCTGAGGGTCTGGGCTGAGGGTCTCCAGTAGTTGTGAAATGAGGTGCCCATTGATTCTGGGTGGTACCCTTGGTGGTAAGACACCCTCGCTCTTGCCAGAGGACAGAATGTGTGTGTGTGATGAGGGAGGCGTATTTGGAGGCAGTGTATGTGGTGTCCCGAGGGGGAGGGCAGCCGCCTCCAGGACGGCATCGAGGGTAAGCAAGTACGGCGTAGGCCGCGTGTCTCTCTCTGGCCGTCCGGGGCGATGAGAGAACTACCATCCACAAAGAGGATTCATTCGGTCAGGCTTCGGGAGGGCTTGATAGGAAAGTCCCGACGTGGAGGAGTCAGCTCGTGCAGGAGTTGAGGGCAGGAATGGGAGGGTTCTGAGTGAGTCGCGGGGGGAGTACCCACCCGCAGGAGGGGAGCAGGATTTAGACGAGAAGTTGGTGGGTGGTAGATGTCCGGGTTTTCGATGAAGAGGAGAAGATCAAGTTGGAGTCTAGCGGGGTCCAGATGAGAAACAGATTTCTGGCTCAGTAGATCTGTGTCCCAGGCGGTGAGAGGAGAAAACGGTGAGGGGCCTTGTAGAGTGAGTGTAAGGGCCTCCTTTGTCAGGGAGGCGGCCCCAGCCAGGGCTCTGAGACATGGTTGCCAGCCCTGAGCGGCGACATCTAGCTGTTGTGAGAGGTACGCCCGTGTCCGCTCCGTTGGTCCTGTTGGCTGTACCAGGAGGCGAGGGGCCGAGCGGGAACGTTCATCAGTCAATAAGTAGGGAGGTTTTGGGGGATCTGGAAGAGCTGAAACGGGTCCCAGAGTAAGGCAGTCTTCCCGTTTGGAGAAAAGGTGTTTGACAGGGGAGGGGTCTGTCCGTGGCCCCCGTGGGGTTGGTTTGGCTGCCCTGTGGAGGGGTCGTGCCAGGAGAGCGAAGTCAGGAATCCAGTACCAGAGGAAACCCACGAGAGCCAAGAAAGAGAGAAGGTTGTCGGCGTTCTGGCGGGGAGAGGGGAGGCCGGAGATGCTGGCGTTGTGGTAGGCGGAGGCGGTCTCCAGTGAGTGTTTTCGAGGTGTAGGGGTTAAGGATATACCCAGCTAGGTAACCGTGGGGGTGCAAAGTTGCGCTTTGGAGGGAGTGACCGGGTACCCTTTAGAACCAAGGAAGCTGAGGAGGAGAGCAGTGTCTTCCTGTGAGGAAGGTCGGGAGGGCCTACAAAGGGGAAGGTCATCGACTTCTTGGAGGAGTGTGCTCTGTGTGAAAGAGCCTTGTTGGAGATGTCTAGAAAGGGCCTGGCCAAAGAGATGGGGACTATCCTTGGAGTCCCTGAGGCAGGACCGTCCAGGCCAGTTGTCCTGAGGTATGTGTGTCGGGGTCTTCCCATGGGAAGGCCAAGAGAACGTATGAATGTGGGTGTGGAGGAGCAGTGAATCAAGAAGGCATCTTTGAGGCCTAAGCGTGAGAAGTGAGTAGCGGTGGAGGGAACAGTAGGAAGTGGGGCGTATGGGTTGGGCACCAGCGGGTGGAGAGGGCTAGCAGCCTCGTTGATGAGTCTTCAACCTTGTACTAGGCGATAGGCTCCAGAAGGTTTCCTGGCAGGGAGAATGGGGGTGATGCTCGGGGAGCTGTTGGGGATAAGGAGGCCGTGCTGGCCAAGTCGGTCTGTACTAGGTTTAAGTCCCCGTCGGTGAGTTTCCGAAATGGAGAATTGGGGCTGAGAAGGAGAGGAGGCGGGGGGGTTTGATCTTTTAAGTGGGTTTTGACTGGGGGGTGGTGAGTGGCCACCATTGGTTTAGAGGTGTCCCAGACTTGGGGGTTAAGGGGTAGAGGGAGACGGGGGGCGTGGAGTGGAGGGATCAGGAGAAATGAAGGGTAAGACGAGGTGAGCAGAGGCAGTGGGTGAGGGAGAAAGACGAACGGTGGCCTTGAGTTTGTGTAGGATCTCCCGGCCGAGGAGAGGAGCCGGGCAGGAAGGAGTTCTAAGGAAGGAGGGTGAGAGGGGAGCCCGTCCGTGGAGTAGATGGAGGTGCCATCAGTTCCCACCACCACCACCACTGGAGAGGGGAACCCGGCACCCGAGTGGAAGGCAGAATGGAGCCAGTCGCCCCGTGTCCAGCAGGAAAGAGACGGACTTCCCCGCTCCCGGGAGCAGGACCCCACGTTGTGCCCCAGGTAGCAAATCCGAGAAAGCCCCCAGGAGCCGACACCGATGCAAACACACGAGGGTTTCTTTACAAGCTCGAGCTTGGGTCCAAGTATACCCGACACGGCGGAGCAGGGACTTGGACCCCGGGGCTCAGAGGCGTAGCAGCTTTCCGGGGGCCAGTGGCCCACGGGATTGTAACACACACAGAAGGTTGCACAGTCATGTGAGTCCGCCCGCAACTGGGGGCCAGTTGACTCCCAGTTTACCCTACCTATGGTGACCGTTTGAACTGGCCTATCACTCTGGTCAGAATTGGCGCGCAGTGTTGGGGGGCACAAGCGGGGGTTACATTTTTATGATCTGATTTCGGGTAAGGGTGTGCTCAGTGGCTTGACTAGGGTGGGGCAGCGCCTTAAGCAATAAGCAGGTCCTGTGGGGGTCATAGCAGGAGGTGGCGGGTGCAGCAGAAAATGGAGTTAGTCCTGCTCCGCTTGTCCAGGGGCAGGGGATTTTTGTGAAATTCCCTGGGTCCCACACCCCAGGCTCGGCCTGGGTTAGGGGGTGTCCGAGTCTGGGCCCCGCGAGTCGTGGTCCAGTCCGAGTAGTCGGAAGGTTGGACTTTGCGGCTCAGGGTTGCCTCCGTGTGGAGGCGCCGAGGATGCCCCGAGACCAGGGCAGGCGGATTTCCAGTGGCCCGTCACTCGACATCGCGGGCCTGGCCGCGTCGGCTCCGTGATCCTGGGACATTGACGGGCCCGGTGTCCCTCGGTGCCGCGTCTGACGCAAGCCCCAGGCGGGATGCGGTGGGGTGCCCCTCTGTGTGCCTCCCGGAGCCCGCCGGCCGCAGGGCTGCCAGCGAGGCTGGGGTATGGAGTTGCACCTGCACCTGCAGCTGCAGTCTGGCCTGCCCCTGCGGTTCAGCCGCTCTTCGTCTCGGGTGTTCAAGACGTTCAATGCCATGGTCGGCAGGTCGGGAATGGGAGTTTGGGGACCCTCTTCGGCCTTCTTGAATTTTTTTTTCCGGGTATCGGGGAGGACTGAGAGAGAAAATGCGTCGCCACCACAGTAGCCCTGGACGGGGCCGGGGAGGCAGGGTCCAGGCGAGGGTACTGGGTTACAGCCTCAGCGAGCCTCTGAAGGCAAAGAGCAGGCTTCTCATCTGGGTTCTGAGCGACTTGCCGGACCCTAGCGTAGTTGACAGACAGCCCTGTTAGAGACCGCCCGCGTGCCAGCGTGGAGACAGTGGACGTGGGGCGGCGGCGGCGGCGGCGGCGGCGGCGGCGGCGGCGGCCCCCCCCCTCCCGGCCCGTCTGCTAAGGGCGTGCGGGATCCTCGGCGGGAACCGCCCGAGCACCGATTGGCACAGCCCCGTCGGTGAAACGGACCCGGCCGGCGTGTTGTCGGGCGGCAGCCTGCATTCGCTCCCTGTCCTCTGGTGGAAGGGGGGTGGTCTGCAGCACATGCAAATCCTGCCAAGTCAAGCAAGCCCTCTGCCTGGGCCAAATACTGAATTCTTGGCTGCAGTCCCGGGTTAGCAGAGTAAGAGCCCAGCCCCCTTTTCCATGTGGGAAAGGTCCTGAAGGGAGAAAGCGTGGACCCGAACAATCCCTTCAGCTCCCACCACCTGTCGCAGGGGGCCGGCCAGGTCAGGGGAGGCGAGACCTTGTGGGATCTTGTGCACCTGGATCGGAGGGGAGGTAGGGGGGTGAAGGTTGGGGGTCAGAAACGGGTAAGGAGGTGTGTGGTTGGGAGGCAGGAGGAGGAGAAGGGGGCAGGGGGCAGGGCTGGCGTTCCCCTAGTAGGTGTTCGGGCCAGGGTGTCAGGGGACCCTGAGACAGGGGAAGGGGGAAAGGATTCGGGGGCTCTTGGAGCTGAGGGAATGGGTGGAGGGGGCGGAGGGAGCGGCTCCCGCGCCGAAAGGACCTGGGTGGTGGAACATTGGGAGCAGAGAGAGGGGCGAGAGCGGAGGTCCCAGAAAGCCTGCATGTCTGGGACCTTGGTCCGCTTGCCCTGAGGTCTAGAGATTGTCCTGGGCCGTGAGAATTTGGTAGTCAGAAGTACCCTCAGGGGCCGTGGAGACTGATTGTCCAGGTAATATTGGGGCCGGGCCACCGTAGAGAAATGAATGAGGCTGAGGCGGCGCCTTTTCAGGTCCTGGGAAAGGCCCCGGGTTTTCTTTCTTTTCTTTTTTTTTAAGTTTTTATTTATTTATGATAGTCACACACAGAGAGAGAGGGGGTGGGGGGCAGAGACACAAGCACATGCACCGGGAGCCTGACGTGGGATTCGGTGCCGGGTCTCCAGGATCGGACCCTGGGTCAAAGGCAGGCGCCAGACCGCTGCGCCACCCAGGGATCCCGGCCCCGGGTTTTGAAATTGGACAGTAGACAACCCGTCGGAGTTTCGGGGTCACATTGGGATTGGGCAGTTCCATGATTCGCACCGGGTAACCCGGAGACTGAAGACAGGCGTCCCCGTTTGCAGCCCAGGGTCACCAGAGAAACAGAGGTGGCCCTAAGGATGAGGACGTCTCCTGATCCCCAGGGAGCACCGGAGAGCCACCCGCTGGCTCTGTGGAGTTGCCCTGGCGCGGCCGCGGCTTCCGGCAGGACCAGCGGGACAGGGGCACGGAATCAGGGGGCGCCTACCCGGCGACTCGAGGCGTGGGGTTCAGTTCAGGTCCTGGTGGTGAGAGGAGAGGGGCTCCCTCCAGAGCGGGGCCTCGAACTCCTCCCGGGTTTCGGCACCAAATCTCAGGTTTCATGCGACTGGTAGGCAAATGAACTAGAGAGGCCAGGCAAAGGTGGGTCAAAAGAGGCTTTCAGTGGGCGCATCTGGGGCGAGGTTCCCAGGCCCCGAGAGGGAGCAGAGCCGGGGAAGCCGGCTTTTGAAGGGGGAGTGCTAAGGGCTCGTGTCTGTACGGGCTGATAGGCATTGGGGCATGTGACTGGAGGAAGCGGTACGGGGCGATAAGCGCTTCTGCCTTTCTATGGGGTCTGGGTAAGTAAGGTATGGTTCAGGTTTCCTACCTGGGTCCTGTCTCGCCAGTGACGTGTCCTTGGGCGGCCACCAGGGTTGAAGCCGGGGAGACCCCGATAAGTAGTGGGAGAAAGATCACTCGTTTGTGCTTCTCCGCGAGGCTGGCCAGGAGGGCTACTTCTGCCCGACTAGAGAGAGTTCGTCGCGGAACCAGGGAGACAGGCAGACAGAGGAGAGAGGCAGAGGTACCTAGAGATTCAGAAAGGCTGCCCGTTGCGCCAAGAGAGACCACGGATCGGGGCGTGATGAGAGGTAACATTTGACAGGGTGACTACACGCAGGGAAGACCTAAGGGTGGAGTAAGACAAAGGGAAGTGGTGGTTGAGAGGGTCCGTGAATAAGGCATTGTCCAGGAGAGAGGGAGAATGCAATGCCCTGGAGGTGCGGGTGTGAGGTTGGCGCAGTTCAATGCGTTCGGGAGGGGAACGGCCACCAGGGAAGAGGGGGGCTTTGCCCCAGGCGGCACAGATAAAACAGTGGGACAGATTGCCCATGCCTGAAAGGCTGGAGAGGGAAGTAAGTGCCTTGTTGGCTAAGTTTCATCTAGGAGAAGGGGCCCCGCCCCGGGCCTGAGCTGGGGTAGCCTGTAGGTGGGTTTGGAGAAGTTGCTCCTGTGCACGTATGGTGGGAGTCTGGTTCCTTCGGTCGGGTTGGATTGGTGGAAGTGAGAGCCGCACGTGTGTATGTCGTGTAGATGCGGGGAGAGAAGACGGTAGGGTAGGAGGAAAAGGGGCAGCGGTACAATTTTGCGGTTACCCCCGTCGCCCAGTGGGAATCCCAAGGGTCCAGAATAGTTAGGCCATAGTTACTGTGTGTTGTGTAGAAGGGCCTCATGGGTCACTGGTTGCAAAGGTGCCGGCGAAAGGGTCCCGGCACAAGTGGCCAAGGCGATGAATATTCCAGTAGCGATAAGGGCAGCATCCGTGGATTTCAACCGGGTAGTTTTGGCAGGTAGGATGGGTCTTGATCATAGGTGGAAGAGATTCTAGGATCAGATGTGGATACAGGAATTGACTGGCAATTGGGGATGGAGAAATTGATGAGGGCCTGGCAACCCAGTGGTTGACAATCAGTGGTGGACATTCCCCGGTGCCAGGTTTCTGTCATGTAAACGTCCACCTAAACCCAGGGTCAGTGGTCGGGTGACCAGGAGGTAGGACCAGGAGGAGGAGGATGGAGCCATAGCAGTATTGGAGTAGGTCCCAAAGGTGGTCCTGCGCATCCGTGTCGTGAGGGGCCTCGCTTTCACTTAGAGCTGTGTACCCCGCGGGTGGTGTGCTAGGAGTTTGGCGGCCGTGGGGGTCGTAAGGGCCACCGTATCGGGACCGGTGCACTTAGGCTGTAAGGTTTTTGGGTATAGTTCTTGTAGCAGGACGCTATCCCCTGGGGCCAGGGCTTGGGGAGTATCTGCTGTGGGTTCCCCTGGAGTCGGGCTGACTGAGTCGCATGGGCCCGCAGGAGGGCTCTTAGAAGAGTTAGGTAAGGTAGGCAAGATAGGAGCAGAGGAGGCGGTGACGGGAAGATTTTGAGTGAGCAGGAAGGGCCGCCAACGAGAAGCTGAAAGGGACTTGGAGCTCACGGCCCTCTAGGGGAAGCTCTGAGCCTTGTTAAAGCCAGCGGGAGGAGGGTGGCCAGGACGGGCGGGCTTCAAGGGCAGTTTGGTGAGACGTCCCTCGAGAAGGCCGTCGGCCCGCTCTCCCTTACCCGAAGACTGGGGTTGGTATGGGATATGGGGTTTCCAGGTAATATTTAGGCTCTCGGAGACTTGCTGGGTGATGCTGGAGATGAGGCCGGGCCGTTGTCAGATGGTAGGGTCCGCGGGAGGCCGAACCTCGGAATGATGTGTTGGAGGGCTATGGTGGCCGCCGCCTCCGCAGTGTCCCGAGGTATGGAGAAAGCCCCTATCCACCGTGTAAAGGTGTCCACTGAGGCTAACAGGTAGGGAAAGGATTTATGGCGTGGCACGTGGGAAAAGTCAGGCTGCCAGTCCTCGCCAGGTTGGTGTGCGCAGAGCTGGGGATTGGGCCCCGCCGGGCCTGCGAATTCCCCCTCGAGCGTTGACCGTGGAGCAGGGTTTGCAAGACTTCGGCGCCTCTCCGGTAACCTGTGGCACATGTGGAGGGTGGAAAAGGGGTTGTAGGAACTGGTGTAAGGCCTTGGGCCCGACGTGTAGGGACTGCCGTATGTCTGAAACGATCATGGGGGCTGAAGGGTCTGGAAGAGCGAGTTTCTTTGGAATGAAGATGCGGCCTTTGTCCCTGGCGATTCCTCCCATCCTTTTGGGTGTCTGTCTGAGTTTCCTGGTGTGTGTAAGAGGGGGACTGTGGTGTGTGGAGGAAGAGGAGGGGAGCTGGTGGGGGTCTAAGGCAGTGGGTCGGGCAGTGGAGAGTCGGCTTTGTTGTTGCCTCGGGACACCAGGTCCTCGGAGGGTCGGTCCACGACAGTGGACAGTGGCTACTTGAGTGAGGTTGGGGGGTCTGAGGGTCTGGGCTGAGGGTCTCCAGTAGTTGTGAAATGAGGTGCCCATTGATTCTGGGTGGTACCCTTGGTGGTAAGACACCCTCGCTCTTGCCAGAGGACAGAATGTGTGTGTGTGATGAGGGAGGTGTATTTGGAGGCAGTGTATGTGGTGTCCCGAGGGGGAGGGCAGCCGCCTCCAGGACGGCATCGAGGGTAAGCAAGTACGGCGTAGGCCGCGTGTCTCTCTCTGGCCGTCCGGGGCGATGAGAGAACTACCATCCACAAAGAGGATTCATTCGGTCAGGCTTCGGGAGGGCTTGATAGGAAAGTCCCGACGTGGAGGAGTCAGCTCGTGCAGGAGTTGAGGGCAGGAATGGGAGGGTTCTGAGTGAGTCGCGGGGGGAGTACCCACCCGCAGGAGGGGAGCAGGATTTAGACGAGAGGTTGGTGGGTGGTAGATGTCCGGGTTTTCGATGAAGAGGAGAAGATCAAGTTGGAGTCTAGCGGGGTCCAGATGAGAAACAGATTTCTGGCTCAGTAGATCTGTGTCCCAGGCGGTGAGAGGAGAAAACGGTGAGGGGCCTTGTAGAGTGAGTGTAAGGGCCTCCTTTGTCAGGGAGGCGGCCCCAGCCAGGGCTCTGAGACATGGTTGCCAGCCCTGAGCGGCGACATCTAGCTGTTGTGAGAGGTACGCCCGTGTCCGCTCCGTTGGTCCTGTTGGCTGTACCAGGAGGCGAGGGGCCGAGCGGGAACGTTCATCAGTCAATAAGTAGGGAGGTTTTGGGGGATCTGGAAGAGCTGAAACGGGTCCCAGAGTAAGGCAGTCTTCCCGTTTGCAGAGAAGGTGTTTGACAGGGGAGGGGTCTGTCCGTGGCCCCCGTGGGGTTGGTTTGGCTGCCCTGTGGAGGGGTCGTGCCAGGAGAGCGAAGTCAGGAATCCAGTACCAGAGGAAACCCACGAGAGCCAAGAAAGAGAGAAGGTTGTCGGCGTTCTGGCGGGGAGAGGGGAGGCCGGAGATGCTGGCGTTGTGGTAGGCGGAGGCGGTCTCCAGTGAGTGTTTTCGAGGTGTAGGGGTTAAGGATATACCCAGCTAGGTAACCGTGGGGGTGCAAAGTTGCGCTTTGGAGGGAGTGACCGGGTACCCTTTAGAACCAAGGAAGCTGAGGAGGAGAGCAGTGTCTTCCTGTGAGGAAGGTCGGGAGGGCCTACAAAGGGGAAGGTCATCGACTTCTTGGAGGAGTGTGCTCTGTGTGAAAGAGCCTTGTTGGAGATGTCTAGAAAGGGCCTGGCCAAAGAGATGGGGACTATCCTTGGAGTCCCTGAGGCAGGACCGTCCAGGCCAGTTGTCCTGAGGTATGTGTGTCGGGGTCTTCCCATGGGAAGGCCAAGAGAACGTATGAATGTGGGTGTGGAGGAGCAGTGAATCAAGAAGGCGTCTTTGAGGCCTAAGCGTGAGAAGTGAGTAGCGGTGGAGGGAACAGTAGGAAGTGGGGCGTATGGGTTGGGCACCAGCGGGTGGAGAGGGCTAGCAGCCTCGTTGATGAGTCTTCAACCTTGTACTAGGCGATAGGCTCCAGAAGGTTTCCTGGCAGGGAGAATGGGGGTGATGCTCGGGGAGCTGTTGGGGATAAGGAGGCCGTGCTGGCCAAGTCGGTCTGTACTAGGTTTAAGTCCCCGTCGGTGAGTTTCCGAAATGGAGAATTGGGGCTGAGAAGGAGAGGAGGCGGGGGGGTTTGATCTTTTAAGTGGGTTTTGACTGGGGGGTGGTGAGTGGCCACCATTGGTTTAGAGGTGTCCCAGACTTGGGGGTTAAGGGGTAGAGGGAGACGGGGGGCGTGGAGTGGAGGGATCAGGAGAAATGAAGGGTAAGACGAGGTGAGCAGAGGCAGTGGGTGAGGGAGAAAGACGAACGGTGGCCTTGAGTTTGTGTAGGATCTCCCGGCCGAGGAGAGGAGCCGGGCAGGAAGGAGTTCTAAGGAAGGAGGGTGAGAGGGGAGCCCGTCCGTGGAGTAGATGGAGGTGCCATCAGTTCCCCCCACCACCACCACTGGAGAGGGGAACCCGGCACCCGAGTGGAAGGCAGAATGGAGCCAGTCGCCCCGTGTCCAGCAGGAAAGAGACGGACTTCCCCGCTCCCGGGAGCAGGACCCCACGTTGTGCCCCAGGTAGCAAATCCGAGAAAGCCCCCAGGAGCCGACACCGATGCAAACACACGAGGGTTTCTTTACAAGCTTGAGCTTGGGTCCAAGTATACCCGACACGGCGGAGCAGGGACTTGGACCCCGGGGCTCAGAGGCGTAGCAGCTTTCCGGGGGCCAGTGGCCCACGGGATTGTAACACACACAGAAGGTTGCACAGTCATGTGAGTCCGCCCGCAACTGGGGGCCAGTTGACTCCCAGTTTACCCTACCTATGGTGACCGTTTGAACTGGCCTATCACTCTGGTCAGAATTGGCGCGCAGTGTTGGGGGGCACAAGCGGGGGTTACATTTTTATGATCTGATTTCGGGTAAGGGTGTGCTCAGTGGCTTGACTAGGGTGGGGCAGCGCCTTAAGCAATAAGCAGGTCCTGTGGGGGTCATAGCAGGAGGTGGCGGGTGCAGCAGAAAATGGAGTTAGTCCTGCTCCGCTTGTCCAGGGGCAGGGGATTTTTGTGAAATTCCCTGGGTCCCACACCCCAGGCTCGGCCTGGGTTAGGGGGTGTCCGAGTCTGGGCCCCGCGAGTCGTGGTCCAGTCCGAGTAGTCGGAAGGTTGGACTTTGCGGCTCAGGGTTGCCTCCGTGTGGAGGCGCCGAGGATGCCCCGAGACCAGGGCAGGCGGATTTCCAGTGGCCCGTCACTCGACATCGCGGGCCTGGCCGCGTCGGCTCCGTGATCCTGGGACATTGACGGGCCCGGTGTCCCTCGGTGCCGCGTCTGACGCAAGCCCCAGGCGGGATGCGGTGGGGTGCCCCTCTGTGTGCCTCCCGGAGCCCGCCGGCCGCAGGGCTGCCAGCGAGGCTGGGGTGTGGAGTTGCACCTGCACCTGCAGCTGCAGTCTGGCCTGCCCCTGCGGTTCAGCCGCTCTTCGACTCGGGTGTTCAAGACGTTCAATGCCATGGTCGGCAGGTCGGGAATGGGAGTTTGGGGACCCTCTTCGGCCTTCTTGAATTTTTTTTTCCAGGTATCGGGGAGGACTGAGAGAGAAAATGCGTCGCCACCACAGTAGCCCTGGACGGGGCCGGGGAGGCAGGGTCCAGGCGAGGGTACTGGGTTACAGCCTCAGCGAGCCTCTGAAGGCAAAGAGCAGGCTTCTCATCTGGGTTCTGAGCGACTTGCCGGACCCTAGCGTAGTTGACAGACAGCCCTGTTAGAGACCGCCCGCGTGCCAGCGTGGAGACAGTGGACGTGGGGCGGCGGCGGCGGCGGCGGCGGCGGCGGCGGCGGCGGCCCCCCCCCTCCCGGCCCGTCTGCTAAGGGCGTGCGGGATCCTCGGCGGGAACCGCCCGAGCACCGATTGGCACAGCCCCGTCGGTGAAACGGACCCGGCCGGCGTGTTGTCGGGCGGCAGCCTGCATTCGCTCCCTGTCCTCTGGTGGAAGGGGGGTGGTCTGCAGCACATGCAAATCCTGCCAAGTCAAGCAAGCCCTCTGCCTGGGCCAAATACTGAATTCTTGGCTGCAGTCCCGGGTTAGCAGAGTAAGAGCCCAGCCCCCTTTTCCATGTGGGAAAGGTCCTGAAGGGAGAAAGCGTGGACCCGAACAATCCCTTCAGCTCCCACCACCTGTCGCAGGGGGCCGGCCAGGTCAGGGGAGGCGAGACCTTGTGGGATCTTGTGCACCTGGATCGGAGGGGAGGTAGGGGGGTGAAGGTTGGGGGTCAGAAACGGGTAAGGAGGTGTGTGGTTGGGAGGCAGGAGGAGGAGAAGGGGGCAGGGGGCAGGGCTGGCGTTCCCCTAGTAGGTGTTCGGGCCAGGGTGTCAGGGGACCCTGAGACAGGGGAAGGGGGAAAGGATTCGGGGGCTCTTGGAGCTGAGGGAATGGGTGGAGGGGGCGGAGGGAGCGGCTCCCGCGCCGAAAGGACCTGGGTGGTGGAACATTGGGAGCAGAGAGAGGGGCGAGAGCGGAGGTCCCAGAAAGCCTGCATGTCTGGGACCTTGGTCCGCTTGCCCTGAGGTCTAGAGATTGTCCTGGGCCGTGAGAATTTGGTAGTCAGAAGTACCCTCAGGGGCCGTGGAGACTGATTGTCCAGGTAATATTGGGGCCGGGCCACCGTAGAGAAATGAATGAGGCTGAGGCGGCGCCTTTTCAGGTCCTGGGAAAGGCCCCGGGTTTTCTTTCTTTTCTTTTTTTTTAAGTTTTTATTTATTTATGATAGTCACACACAGAGAGAGAGGGGGTGGGGGGCAGAGACACAAGCACATGCACCGGGAGCCTGACGTGGGATTCGGTGCCGGGTCTCCAGGATCGGACCCTGGGTCAAAGGCAGGCGCCAGACCGCTGCGCCACCCAGGGATCCCGGCCCCGGGTTTTGAAATTGGACAGTAGACAACCCGTCGGAGTTTCGGGGTCACATTGGGATTGGGCAGTTCCATGATTCGCACCGGGTAACCCGGAGACTGAAGACAGGCGTCCCCGTTTGCAGCCCAGGGTCACCAGAGAAACAGAGGTGGCCCTAAGGATGAGGACGTCTCCTGATCCCCAGGGAGCACCGGAGAGCCACCCGCTGGCTCTGTGGAGTTGCCCTGGCGCGGCCGCGGCTTCCGGCAGGACCAGCGGGACAGGGGCACGGAATCAGGGGGCGCCTACCCGGCGACTCGAGGCGTGGGGTTCAGTTCAGGTCCTGGTGGTGAGAGGAGAGGGGCTCCCTCCAGAGCGGGGCCTCGAACTCCTCCCGGGTTTCGGCACCAAATCTCAGGTTTCATGCGACTGGTAGGCAAATGAACTAGAGAGGCCAGGCAAAGGTGGGTCAAAAGAGGCTTTCAGTGGGCGCATCTGGGGCGAGGTTCCCAGGCCCCGAGAGGGAGCAGAGCCGGGGAAGCCGGCTTTTGAAGGGGGAGTGCTAAGGGCTCGTGTCTGTACGGGCTGATAGGCATTGGGGCATGTGACTGGAGGAAGCGGTACGGGGCGATAAGCGCTTCTGCCTTTCTATGGGGTCTGGGTAAGTAAGGTATGGTTCAGGTTTCCTACCTGGGTCCTGTCTCGCCAGTGACGTGTCCTTGGGCGGCCACCAGGGTTGAAGCCGGGGAGACCCCGATAAGTAGTGGGAGAAAGATCACTCGTTTGTGCTTCTCCGGGACGCTGGCCAGGAGGGCTACTTCTGCCCGACTAGAGAGAGTTCGTCGACTAGAGAGAGTTCGTCGCGGAACCAGGGAGACAGGCAGACAGAGGAGAGAGGCAGAGGTACCTAGAGATTCAGAAAGGCTGCCCGTTGCGCCAAGAGAGACCACGGATCGGGGCGTGATGAGAGGTAACATTTGACAGGGTGACTACACGCAGGGAAGACCTAAGGGTGGAGTAAGACAAAGGGAAGTGGTGGTTGAGAGGGTCCGTGAATAAGGCATTGTCCAGGAGAGAGGGAGAATGCAATGCCCTGGAGGTGCGGGTGTGAGGTTGGCGCAGTTCAATGCGTTCGGGAGGGGAACGGCCACCAGGGAAGAGGGGGGCTTTGCCCCAGGCGGCACAGATAAAACAGTGGGACAGATTGCCCATGCCTGAAAGGCTGGAGAGGGAAGTAAGTGCCTTGTTGGCTAAGTTTCATCTAGGAGAAGGGGCCCCGCCCCGGGCCTGAGCTGGGGTAGCCTGTAGGTGGGTTTGGAGAAGTTGCTCCTGTGCACGTATGGTGGGAGTCTGGTTCCTTCGGTCGGGTTGGATTGGTGGAAGTGAGAGCCGCACGTGTGTATGTCGTGTAGATGCGGGGAGAGAAGACGGTAGGGTAGGAGGAAAAGGGGCAGCGGTACAATTTTGCGGTTACCCCCGTCGCCCAGTGGGAATCCCAAGGGTCCAGAATAGTTAGGCCATAGTTACTGTGTGTTGTGTAGAAGGGCCTCATGGGTCACTGGTTGCAAAGGTGCCGGCGAAAGGGTCCCGGCACAAGTGGCCAAGGCGATGAATATTCCAGTAGCGATAAGGGCAGCATCCGTGGATTTCAACCGGGTAGTTTTGGCAGGTAGGATGGGTCTTGATCATAGGTGGAAGAGATTCTAGGATCAGATGTGGATACAGGAATTGACTGGCAATTGGGGATGGAGAAATTGATGAGGGCCTGGCAACCCAGTGGTTGACAATCAGTGGTGGACATTCCCCGGTGCCAGGTTTCTGTCATGTAAACGTCCACCTAAACCCAGGGTCAGTGGTCGGGTGACCAGGAGGTAGGACCAGGAGGAGGAGGATGGAGCCATAGCAGTATTGGAGTAGGTCCCAAAGGTGGTCCTGCGCATCCGTGTCGTGAGGGGCCTCGCTTTCACTTAGAGCTGTGTACCCCGCGGGTGGTGTGCTAGGAGTTTGGCGGCCGTGGGGGTCGTAAGGGCCACCGTATCGGGACCGGTGCACTTAGGCTGTAAGGTTTTTGGGTATAGTTCTTGTAGCAGGACGCTATCCCCTGGGGCCAGGGCTTGGGGAGTATCTGCTGTGGGTTCCCCTGGAGTCGGGCTGACTGAGTCGCATGGGCCCGCAGGAGGGCTCTTAGAAGAGTTAGGTAAGGTAGGCAAGATAGGAGCAGAGGAGGCGGTGACGGGAAGATTTTGAGTGAGCAGGAAGGGCCGCCCACGAGAAGCTGAAAGGGACTTGGAGCTCACGGCCCTCTAGGGGAAGCTCTGAGCCTTGTTAAAGCCAGCGGGAGGAGGGTGGCCAGGACGGGCGGGCTTCAAGGGCAGTTTGGTGAGACGTCCCTCGAGAAGGCCGTCGGCCCGCTCTCCCTTACCCGAAGACTGGGGTTGGTATGGGATATGGGGTTTCCAGGTAATATTTAGGCTCTCGGAGACTTGCTGGGTGATGCTGGAGATGAGGCCGGGCCGTTGTCAGATGGTAGGGTCCGCGGGAGGCCGAACCTCGGAATGATGTGTTGGAGGGCTATGGTGGCCGCCGCCTCCGCAGTGTCCCGAGGTATGGAGAAAGCCCCTATCCACCGTGTAAAGGTGTCCACTGAGGCTAACAGGTAGGGAAAGGATTTATGGCGTGGCACGTGGGAAAAGTCAGGCTGCCAGTCCTCGCCAGGTTGGTGTGCGCAGAGCTGGGGATTGGGCCCCGCCGGGCCTGCGAATTCCCCCTCGAGCGTTGACCGTGGAGCAGGGTTTGCAAGACTTCGGCGCCTCTCCGGTAACCTGTGGCACATGTG
Organism: Canis lupus baileyi; assembly: GCF_048164855.1. Taxonomy (NCBI): domain Eukaryota; kingdom Metazoa; phylum Chordata; class Mammalia; order Carnivora; family Canidae; genus Canis; species Canis lupus. The sequence continues at coordinate 196,474 of NW_027326445.1, read as the reverse complement.
GAGGGTGGAAAAGGGGTTGTAGGAACTGGTGTAAGGCCTTGGGCCCGACGTGTAGGGACTGCCGTATGTCTGAAACGATCATGGGGGCTGAAGGGTCTGGAAGAGCGAGTTTCTTTGGAATGAAGATGCGGCCTTTGTCCCTGGCGATTCCTCCCATCCTTTTGGGTGTCTGTCTGAGTTTCCTGGTGTGTGTAAGAGGGGGACTGTGGTGTGTGGAGGAAGAGGAGGGGAGCTGGTGGGGGTCTAAGGCAGTGGGTCGGGCAGTGGAGAGTCGGCTTTGTTGTTGCCTCGGGACACCAGGTCCTCGGAGGGTCGGTCCACGACAGTGGACAGTGGCTACTTGAGTGAGGTTGGGGGGTCTGAGGGTCTGGGCTGAGGGTCTCCAGTAGTTGTGAAATGAGGTGCCCATTGATTCTGGGTGGTACCCTTGGTGGTAAGACACCCTCGCTCTTGCCAGAGGACAGAATGTGTGTGTGTGATGAGGGAGGTGTATTTGGAGGCAGTGTATGTGGTGTCCCGAGGGGGAGGGCAGCCGCCTCCAGGACGGCATCGAGGGTAAGCAAGTACGGCGTAGGCCGCGTGTCTCTCTCTGGCCGTCCGGGGCGATGAGAGAACTACCATCCACAAAGAGGATTCATTCGGTCAGGCTTCGGGAGGGCTTGATAGGAAAGTCCCGACGTGGAGGAGTCAGCTCGTGCAGGAGTTGAGGGCAGGAATGGGAGGGTTCTGAGTGAGTCGCGGGGGGAGTACCCACCCGCAGGAGGGGAGCAGGATTTAGACGAGAGGTTGGTGGGTGGTAGATGTCCGGGTTTTCGATGAAGAGGAGAAGATCAAGTTGGAGTCTAGCGGGGTCCAGATGAGAAACAGATTTCTGGCTCAGTAGATCTGTGTCCCAGGCGGTGAGAGGAGAAAACGGTGAGGGGCCTTGTAGAGTGAGTGTAAGGGCCTCCTTTGTCAGGGAGGCGGCCCCAGCCAGGGCTCTGAGACATGGTTGCCAGCCCTGAGCGGCGACATCTAGCTGTTGTGAGAGGTACGCCCGTGTCCGCTCCGTTGGTCCTGTTGGCTGTACCAGGAGGCGAGGGGCCGAGCGGGAACGTTCATCAGTCAATAAGTAGGGAGGTTTTGGGGGATCTGGAAGAGCTGAAACGGGTCCCAGAGTAAGGCAGTCTTCCCGTTTGCAGAGAAGGTGTTTGACAGGGGAGGGGTCTGTCCGTGGCCCCCGTGGGGTTGGTTTGGCTGCCCTGTGGAGGGGTCGTGCCAGGAGAGCGAAGTCAGGAATCCAGTACCAGAGGAAACCCACGAGAGCCAAGAAAGAGAGAAGGTTGTCGGCGTTCTGGCGGGGAGAGGGGAGGCCGGAGATGCTGGCGTTGTGGTAGGCGGAGGCGGTCTCCAGTGAGTGTTTTCGAGGTGTAGGGGTTAAGGATATACCCAGCTAGGTAACCGTGGGGGTGCAAAGTTGCGCTTTGGAGGGAGTGACCGGGTACCCTTTAGAACCAAGGAAGCTGAGGAGGAGAGCAGTGTCTTCCTGTGAGGAAGGTCGGGAGGGCCTACAAAGGGGAAGGTCATCGACTTCTTGGAGGAGTGTGCTCTGTGTGAAAGAGCCTTGTTGGAGATGTCTAGAAAGGGCCTGGCCAAAGAGATGGGGACTATCCTTGGAGTCCCTGAGGCAGGACCGTCCAGGCCAGTTGTCCTGAGGTATGTGTGTCGGGGTCTTCCCATGGGAAGGCCAAGAGAACGTATGAATGTGGGTGTGGAGGAGCAGTGAATCAAGAAGGCGTCTTTGAGGCCTAAGCGTGAGAAGTGAGTAGCGGTGGAGGGAACAGTAGGAAGTGGGGCGTATGGGTTGGGCACCAGCGGGTGGAGAGGGCTAGCAGCCTCGTTGATGAGTCTTCAACCTTGTACTAGGCGATAGGCTCCAGAAGGTTTCCTGGCAGGGAGAATGGGGGTGATGCTCGGGGAGCTGTTGGGGATAAGGAGGCCGTGCTGGCCAAGTCGGTCTGTACTAGGTTTAAGTCCCCGTCGGTGAGTTTCCGAAATGGAGAATTGGGGCTGAGAAGGAGAGGAGGCGGGGGGGTTTGATCTTTTAAGTGGGTTTTGACTGGGGGGTGGTGAGTGGCCACCATTGGTTTAGAGGTGTCCCAGACTTGGGGGTTAAGGGGTAGAGGGAGACGGGGGGCGTGGAGTGGAGGGATCAGGAGAAATGAAGGGTAAGACGAGGTGAGCAGAGGCAGTGGGTGAGGGAGAAAGACAAACGGTGGCCTTGAGTTTGTGTAGGATCTCCCGGCCGAGGAGAGGAGCCGGGCAGGAAGGAGTTCTAAGGAAGGAGGGTGAGAGGGGAGCCCGTCCGTGGAGTAGATGGAGGTGCCATCAGTTCCCCCCACCACCACCACTGGAGAGGGGAACCCGGCACCCGAGTGGAAGGCAGAATGGAGCCAGTCGCCCCGTGTCCAGCAGGAAAGAGACGGACTTCCCCGCTCCCGGGAGCAGGACCCCACGTTGTGCCCCAGGTAGCAAATCCGAGAAAGCCCCCAGGAGCCGACACCGATGCAAACACACGAGGGTTTCTTTACAAGCTTGAGCTTGGGTCCAAGTATACCCGACACGGCGGAGCAGGGACTTGGACCCCGGGGCTCAGAGGCGTAGCAGCTTTCCGGGGGCCAGTGGCCCACGGGATTGTAACACACACAGAAGGTTGCACAGTCATGTGAGTCCGCCCGCAACTGGGGGCCAGTTGACTCCCAGTTTACCCTACCTATGGTGACCGTTTGAACTGGCCTATCACTCTGGTCAGAATTGGCGCGCAGTGTTGGGGGGCACAAGCGGGGGTTACATTTTTATGATCTGATTTCGGGTAAGGGTGTGCTCAGTGGCTTGACTAGGGTGGGGCAGCGCCTTAAGCAATAAGCAGGTCCTGTGGGGGTCATAGCAGGAGGTGGCGGGTGCAGCAGAAAATGGAGTTAGTCCTGCTCCGCTTGTCCAGGGGCAGGGGATTTTTGTGAAATTCCCTGGGTCCCACACCCCAGGCTCGGCCTGGGTTAGGGGGTGTCCGAGTCTGGGCCCCGCGAGTCGTGGTCCAGTCCGAGTAGTCGGAAGGTTGGACTTTGCGGCTCAGGGTTGCCTCCGTGTGGAGGCGCCGAGGATGCCCCGAGACCAGGGCAGGCGGATTTCCAGTGGCCCGTCACTCGACATCGCGGGCCTGGCCGCGTCGGCTCCGTGATCCTGGGACATTGACGGGCCCGGTGTCCCTCGGTGCCGCGTCTGACGCAAGCCCCAGGCGGATGCGGTGGGGGTGCCCCCTCTGTGTGCCTCCCGGAGCCCGCCGGCCGCAGGGCTGCCAGCGAGGCTGGGGTGTGGGAGTTGCACCTGCACCTGCAGCTGCAGTCTGGCCTGCCCCTGCGGTTCAGCCGCTCTTCGACTCGGTGTTCAAGACGTTCAATGCCATGGTCGGCAGGTCGGGAATGGGAGTTTGGGACCCTCTTCGGCCTTCTTGAATTTTTTTCCAGGTATCGGGGAGGACTGAGAGAGAAAATGCGTCGCCACCACAGTAGCCTGGACGGCCGGGGAGGCAGGGTCCAGGCGAGGGTACTGGTTACAGCCTCAGCGAGCCTCTGAAGGCAAAGAGGCGGCTTCTCATCTGGGTTCTGAGCGACTTGCCGGACCCTAGCGTAGTTGACAGACAGCCCTGTTAGAGACCGCCCGCGTGCCAGCGTGGAGACAGTGGACGTGGGGCGGCGGCGGCGGCGGCGGCGGCGGCGGCGGCGGCCCCCCCCCTCCCGGCCCGTCTGCTAAGGGCCGTGCGGATCCTCGGCGGGAACCGCCCGAGCACCGATTGGCACAGCCCCGTCGGTGAAACGGACCCGGCCGGCGTGTTGTCGGGCGGCAGCCTGCATTCGCTCCCTGTCCTCTGGTGGGAAGGGGGTGGTCTGCAGCACATGCAAATCCTGCCAAGTCAAGCAAGCCTCTGCTGGGCCAAATACTGAATCTTGGCTGCAGTCCGGGGTTAGCAGAGTAAGAGCCCAGCCCCCTTTTCCATGTGGGAAAGGTCCTGAAGGGAGAAGCGTGGACCCGAACAATCCCTTCAGCTCCCACCACCTGTCGCAGGGGGCCGGCCAGGTCAGGGGAGGCGAGACCTTGTGGGATCTTGTGCACCTGGATCGGAGGGGAGGTAGGGGGTGAAGGTTGGGGGTCAGAAACGGGTAAGGAGGTGTGTGGTTGGGAGGCAGGAGGAGGAGAAGGGGGCAGGGGGCAGGGCTGGCGTTCCCCTAGTAGGTGTTCGGGCCAGGGTGTCAGGGGACCCTGAGACAGGGAAGGGGGAAAGGATTCGGGGGCTCTTGGAGCTGAGGGATGGGTGGAGGGGGCGGAGGGAGCGGCTCCCGCGCCGAAAGGACCTGGGTGGTGGAAATTGGGAGCAGAGAGAGGGGCGAGAGCGGAGGTCCCAGAAAGCCTGCATGTCTGGGACCTTGGTCCGCTTGCCCTGAGGTCTAGAGATTGTCCTGGGCCGTGAGAATTTGGTAGTCAGAAGTACCCTCAGGGGCCGTGGAGACTGATTGTCCAGGTAATATTGGGCCGGGCCACCGTAGAGAAATGAATGAGGCTGAGGCGGCGCCTTTTCAGGTCCTGGGAAAGGCCCCGGGTTTTCTTCTTTTCTTTTTTTTTAAGTTTTTATTTATTTATGATAGTCACACACAGAGAGAGAGGGGGTGGGGGGCAGAGACACAAGCACATGCACCGGGAGCCTGACGGGGATTCGGTGCCGGGTCTCCAGGATCGGACCCTGGGTCAAAGGCAGGCGCCAGACCGCTGCGCCACCCAGGGATCCCGGCCCCGGGTTTGAAATTGGACAGTAGACAACCCGTCGGAGTTTCGGGGTCACATTGGGATTGGGCAGTTCCATGATTCGCACCGGGTAACCCGGAGACTGAAGACAGGCGTCCCCGTTTGCAGCCCAGGGTCACCAGAGAAACAGAGGTGGCCCTAAGGATGAGGACGTCTCCTGATCCCCAGGGAGCACCGGAGAGCCACCCGCTGGCTCTGTGGAGTTGCCCTGCGCGGCCCGCGGCTTCCGGCAGGACCAGCTGGACAGGGGCACCGGGAATCAGGGGGCGCCTACCCGGCGACTCGAGGCGTGGGGTTCAGTTCAGGTCCTGGTGGGAGAGGAGAGGGGCTCCCTCCAGAGCGGGGCCTCGAACTCCTCCCGGGTTTCGGCACCAAATCTCAGGTTTCATGCGACTGGTAGGCAAATGAACTAGAGAGGCCAGGCAAAGGTGGGTCAAAAGAGGCTTTCAGTGGGCGCATCTGGGGCGAGGTTCCCAGGCCCCGAGAGGGAGCAGAGCCGGGGAAGCCGGCTTTTGAAGGGGGAGTGCTAAGGGCTCGTGTCTGTACGGGCTGATAGGCATTGGGGCATGTGACTGGAGGAAGCGGTTACGGGGCGATAGCGCTTCTGCCTTTCTATGGGGTCTGGTAAGTAAGGTATGGTTCAGGGTTTCCTACCTGGGTCCTGTCTCGCCAGTGACGTGTCCTTGGGCGGCCACCAGGGTTGAAGCCGGGGAGACCCCGATAAGTAGTGGAGAAAGATCACTCGTTTGTGCTTCTCCGGGACGCTGGCCAGGAGGGCTACTTCTGCCCGACTAGAGAGAGTTCGTCGCGGGACCAGGGAGACAGGCAGACAGGAGGAGAGAGGCAGAGGTACCTAGAGATTCAGAAAGGCTGCCCGTTGCGCCAAGAGAGACCACGGATCGGGCGTGATGAGAGGTAACATTTGACAGGGTGACTACACGCAGGAAGACCTAAGGGTGGAGTAAGACAAAGGGAAGTGGTGGTTGAGAGGGTCCGTGAATAAGCATTGTCCAGGAGAGAGGGAGAATGCAATGCCCTGGAGGTGCGGGTGTGAGGTTGGCGCAGTTCAATGCGTTCGGGAGGGGAACGGCCACCAAGGGAAGAGGGGGGCTTTGCCCCAGGCGGCACAGATAAAACAGTTGGGACAGATGCCCATGCCTGAAAGGCTGGAGAGGAAGTAAGTGCCTTGTTGGCTAAGTTTCATCTAGGAGAAGGGGCCCCGCCCCGGGCCTGAGCTGGGGTAGCCTGTAGGTGGGTTTGGAGAAGTTGCTCCTGTGCACGTATGGTGGGGAGTCTGGTTCCTTCGGTCGGGTTTGGATTGGTGGAAGTGAGAGCCGCACGTGTGTATGTCGTGTAGATGCGGGGAGAGAAGACGGTAGGGTAGGAGGAAAAGGGGCAGCGGTACAATTTTGCGGTTACCCCCGTCGCCCAGTGGAATCCCAAGGGTCCAGAATAGTTAGGCCATAGTTACTGTGTGTTGTGTAGAAGGGCCTCATGGGTCACTGGTTGCAAAGGTGCCGGCGAAAGGGTCCCGGCACAAGTGGCCAAGGCGATGAATATTCCAGTAGCGATAAGGGCAGCATCCGTGATTTCAACCGGGTAGTTTTGGCAGGTAGGATGGTCTTGATCATAGGTGGAAGAGAGATTCTAGGATCAGATGTGGATACAGGAATTGGACTGGCAATTGGGGATGGAGAAATTGATGAGGGCCTGGCAACCCAGTGGTTGACAATCAGTGGTGGACATTCCCGGTGCCAGGTTTCTGTCATGTAAACGTCCACCTAAACCCAGGGTCAGTGGTCGGGTGACCAGGAGGTAGGACCAGGAGGAGGAGGATGGAGCCATAGCAGTATTGGAGTAGGTCCCAAAGGTGGTCCTGCGCATCCGTGTCGTGAGGGGCCTCGCTTTCACTTAGAGCTGTGTACCCCGCGGGTGGTGTGCTAGGAGTTTGGCGGCCGTGGGGGTCGTAAGGGCCACCGTATCGGGACCGGTGCACTTAGGCTGTAAGGTTTTTGGGTATAGTTCTTGTAGCAGGACGCTATCCCCTGGGGCCAGGGCTTGGGGAGTATCTGCTGTGGGTTCCCCTGGAGTCGGGCTGACTGAGTCGCATGGGCCCGCAGGAGGGCTCTTAGAAGAGTTAGGTAAGGTAGGCAAGATAGGAGCAGAGGAGGCGGTGACGGGAAGATTTTGAGTGAGCAGGAAGGGCCGCCCACGAGAAGCTGAAAGGGACTTGGAGCTCACGGCCCTCTAGGGGAAGCTCTGAGCCTTGTTAAAGCCAGCGGGAGGAGGGTGGCCAGGACGGGCGGGCTTCAAGGGCAGTTTGGTGAGACGTCCCTCGAGAAGGCCGTCGGCCCGCTCTCCCTTACCCGAAGACTGGGGTTGGTATGGGATATGGGGTTTCCAGGTAATATTTAGGCTCTCGGAGACTTGCTGGGTGATGCTGGAGATGAGGCCGGGCCGTTGTCAGATGGTAGGGTCCGCGGGAGGCCGAACCTCGGAATGATGTGTTGGAGGGCTATGGTGGCCGCCGCCTCCGCAGTGTCCCGAGGTATGGAGAAAGCCCCTATCCACCGTGTAAAGGTGTCCACTGAGGCTAACAGGTAGGGAAAGGATTTATGGCGTGGCACGTGGGAAAAGTCAGGCTGCCAGTCCTCGCCAGGTTGGTGTGCGCAGAGCTGGGGATTGGGCCCCGCCGGGCCTGCGAATTCCCCCTCGAGCGTTGACCGTGGAGCAGGGTTTGCAAGACTTCGGCGCCTCTCCGGTAACCTGTGGCACATGTGGAGGGTGGAAAAGGGGTTGTAGGAACTGGTGTAAGGCCTTGGGCCCGACGTGTAGGGACTGCCGTATGTCTGAAACGATCATGGGGGCTGAAGGGTCTGGAAGAGCGAGTTTCTTTGGAATGAAGATGCGGCCTTTGTCCCTGGCGATTCCTCCCATCCTTTTGGGTGTCTGTCTGAGTTTCCTGGTGTGTGTAAGAGGGGGACTGTGGTGTGTGGAGGAAGAGGAGGGGAGCTGGTGGGGGTCTAAGGCAGTGGGTCGGGCAGTGGAGAGTCGGCTTTGTTGTTGCCTCGGGACACCAGGTCCTCGGAGGGTCGGTCCACGACAGTGGACAGTGGCTACTTGAGTGAGGTTGGGGGGTCTGAGGGTCTGGGCTGAGGGTCTCCAGTAGTTGTGAAATGAGGTGCCCATTGATTCTGGGTGGTACCCTTGGTGGTAAGACACCCTCGCTCTTGCCAGAGGACAGAATGTGTGTGTGTGATGAGGGAGGCGTATTTGGAGGCAGTGTATGTGGTGTCCCGAGGGGGAGGGCAGCCGCCTCCAGGACGGCATCGAGGGTAAGCAAGTACGGCGTAGGCCGCGTGTCTCTCTCTGGCCGTCCGGGGCGATGAGAGAACTACCATCCACAAAGAGGATTCATTCGGTCAGGCTTCGGGAGGGCTTGATAGGAAAGTCCCGACGTGGAGGAGTCAGCTCGTGCAGGAGTTGAGGGCAGGAATGGGAGGGTTCTGAGTGAGTCGCGGGGGGAGTACCCACCCGCAGGAGGGGAGCAGGATTTAGACGAGAGGTTGGTGGGTGGTAGATGTCCGGGTTTTCGATGAAGAGGAGAAGATCAAGTTGGAGTCTAGCGGGGTCCAGATGAGAAACAGATTTCTGGCTCAGTAGATCTGTGTCCCAGGCGGTGAGAGGAGAAAACGGTGAGGGGCCTTGTAGAGTGAGTGTAAGGGCCTCCTTTGTCAGGGAGGCGGCCCCAGCCAGGGCTCTGAGACATGGTTGCCAGCCCTGAGCGGCGACATCTAGCTGTTGTGAGAGGTACGCCCGTGTCCGCTCCGTTGGTCCTGTTGGCTGTACCAGGAGGCGAGGGGCCGAGCGGGAACGTTCATCAGTCAATAAGTAGGGAGGTTTTGGGGGATCTGGAAGAGCTGAAACGGGTCCCAGAGTAAGGCAGTCTTCCCGTTTGGAGAAAAGGTGTTTGACAGGGGAGGGGTCTGTCCGTGGCCCCCGTGGGGTTGGTTTGGCTGCCCTGTGGAGGGGTCGTGCCAGGAGAGCGAAGTCAGGAATCCAGTACCAGAGGAAACCCACGAGAGCCAAGAAAGAGAGAAGGTTGTCGGCGTTCTGGCGGGGAGAGGGGAGGCCGGAGATGCTGGCGTTGTGGTAGGCGGAGGCGGTCTCCAGTGAGTGTTTTCGAGGTGTAGGGGTTAAGGATATACCCAGCTAGGTAACCGTGGGGGTGCAAAGTTGCGCTTTGGAGGGAGTGACCGGGTACCCTTTAGAACCAAGGAAGCTGAGGAGGAGAGCAGTGTCTTCCTGTGAGGAAGGTCGGGAGGGCCTACAAAGGGGAAGGTCATCGACTTCTTGGAGGAGTGTGCTCTGTGTGAAAGAGCCTTGTTGGAGATGTCTAGAAAGGGCCTGGCCAAAGAGATGGGGACTATCCTTGGAGTCCCTGAGGCAGGACCGTCCAGGCCAGTTGTCCTGAGGTATGTGTGTCGGGGTCTTCCCATGGGAAGGCCAAGAGAACGTATGAATGTGGGTGTGGAGGAGCAGTGAATCAAGAAGGCGTCTTTGAGGCCTAAGCGTGAGAAGTGAGTAGCGGTGGAGGGAACAGTAGGAAGTGGGGCGTATGGGTTGGGCACCAGCGGGTGGAGAGGGCTAGCAGCCTCGTTGATGAGTCTTCAACCTTGTACTAGGCGATAGGCTCCAGAAGGTTTCCTGGCAGGGAGAATGGGGGTGATGCTCGGGGAGCTGTTGGGGATAAGGAGGCCGTGCTGGCCAAGTCGGTCTGTACTAGGTTTAAGTCCCCGTCGGTGAGTTTCCGAAATGGAGAATTGGGGCTGAGAAGGAGAGGAGGCGGGGGGGTTTGATCTTTTAAGTGGGTTTTGACTGGGGGGTGGTGAGTGGCCACCATTGGTTTAGAGGTGTCCCAGACTTGGGGGTTAAGGGGTAGAGGGAGACGGGGGGCGTGGAGTGGAGGGATCAGGAGAAATGAAGGGTAAGACGAGGTGAGCAGAGGCAGTGGGTGAGGGAGAAAGACGAACGGTGGCCTTGAGTTTGTGTAGGATCTCCCGGCCGAGGAGAGGAGCCGGGCAGGAAGGAGTTCTAAGGAAGGAGGGTGAGAGGGGAGCCCGTCCGTGGAGTAGATGGAGGTGCCATCAGTTCCCCCCACCACCACCACTGGAGAGGGGAACCCGGCACCCGAGTGGAAGGCAGAATGGAGCCAGTCGCCCCGTGTCCAGCAGGAAAGAGACGGACTTCCCCGCTCCCGGGAGCAGGACCCCACGTTGTGCCCCAGGTAGCAAATCCGAGAAAGCCCCCAGGAGCCGACACCGATGCAAACACACGAGGGTTTCTTTACAAGCTCGAGCTTGGGTCCAAGTATACCCGACACGGCGGAGCAGGGACTTGGACCCCGGGGCTCAGAGGCGTAGCAGCTTTCCGGGGGCCAGTGGCCCACGGGATTGTAACACACACAGAAGGTTGCACAGTCATGTGAGTCCGCCCGCAACTGGGGGCCAGTTGACTCCCAGTTTACCCTACCTATGGTGACCGTTTGAACTGGCCTATCACTCTGGTCAGAATTGGCGCGCAGTGTTGGGGGGCACAAGCGGGGGTTACATTTTTATGATCTGATTTCGGGTAAGGGTGTGCTCAGTGGCTTGACTAGGGTGGGGCAGCGCCTTAAGCAATAAGCAGGTCCTGTGGGGGTCATAGCAGGAGGTGGCGGGTGCAGCAGAAAATGGAGTTAGTCCTGCTCCGCTTGTCCAGGGGCAGGGGATTTTTGTGAAATTCCCTGGGTCCCACACCCCAGGCTCGGCCTGGGTTAGGGGGTGTCCGAGTCTGGGCCCCGCGAGTCGTGGTCCAGTCCGAGTAGTCGGAAGGTTGGACTTTGCGGCTCAGGGTTGCCTCCGTGTGGAGGCGCCGAGGATGCCCCGAGACCAGGGCAGGCGGATTTCCAGTGGCCCGTCACTCGACATCGCGGGCCTGGCCGCGTCGGCTCCGTGATCCTGGGACATTGACGGGCCCGGTGTCCCTCGGTGCCGCGTCTGACGCAAGCCCCAGGCGGGATGCGGTGGGGTGCCCCTCTGTGTGCCTCCCGGAGGCCGCCGGCCGCAGGGCTGCCAGCGAGGCTGGGGTGTGGAGTTGCACCTGCACCTGCAGCTGCAGTCTGGCCTGCCCCTGCGGTTCAGCCGCTCTTCGTCTCGGGTGTTCAAGACGTTCAATGCCATGGTCGGCAGGTCGGGAATGGGAGTTTGGGGACCCTCTTCGGCCTTCTTGAATTTTTTTTTCCGGGTATCGGGGAGGACTGAGAGAGAAAATGCGTCGCCACCACAGTAGCCCTGGACGGGGCCGGGGAGGCAGGGTCCAGGCGAGGGTACTGGGTTACAGCCTCAGCGAGCCTCTGAAGGCAAAGAGCAGGCTTCTCATCTGGGTTCTGAGCGACTTGCCGGACCCTAGCGTAGTTGACAGACAGCCCTGTTAGAGACCGCCCGCGTGCCAGCGTGGAGACAGTGGACGTGGGGCGGCGGCGGCGGCGGCGGCGGCGGCGGCGGCGGCCCCCCCCCTCCCGGCCCGTCTGCTAAGGGCGTGCGGGATCCTCGGCGGGAACCGCCCGAGCACCGATTGGCACAGCCCCGTCGGTGAAACGGACCCGGCCGGCGTGTTGTCGGGCGGCAGCCTGCATTCGCTCCCTGTCCTCTGGTGGAAGGGGGGTGGTCTGCAGCACATGCAAATCCTGCCAAGTCAAGCAAGCCCTCTGCCTGGGCCAAATACTGACTTCTTGGCTGCAGTCCCGGGTTAGCAGAGTAAGAGCCCAGCCCCCTTTTCCATGTGGGAAAGGTCCTGAAGGGAGAAAGCGTGGACCCGAACAATCCCTTCAGCTCCCACCACCTGTCGCAGGGGGCCGGCCAGGTCAGGGGAGGCGAGACCTTGTGGGATCTTGTGCACCTGGATCGGAGGGGAGGTAGGGGGGTGAAGGTTGGGGGTCAGAAACGGGTAAGGAGGTGTGTGGTTGGGAGGCAGGAGGAGGAGAAGGGGGCAGGGGGCAGGGCTGGCGTTCCCCTAGTAGGTGTTCGGGCCAGGGTGTCAGGGGACCCTGAGACAGGGGAAGGGGGAAAGGATTCGGGGGCTCTTGGAGCTGAGGGAATGGGTGGAGGGGGCGGAGGGAGCGGCTCCCGCGCCGAAAGGACCTGGGTGGTGGAACATTGGGAGCAGAGAGAGGGGCGAGAGCGGAGGTCCCAGAAAGCCTGCATGCCTGGGACCTTGGTCCGCTTGCCCTGAGGTCTAGAGATTGTCCTGGGCCGTGAGAATTTGGTAGTCAGAAGTACCCTCAGGGGCCGTGGAGACTGATTGTCCAGGTAATATTGGGGCCGGGCCACCGTAGAGAAATGAATGAGGCTGAGGCGGCGCCTTTTCAGGTCCTGGGAAAGGCCCCGGGTTTTCTTTCTTTTCTTTTTTTTTAAGTTTTTATTTATTTATGATAGTCACACACAGAGAGAGAGGGGGTGGGGGGCAGAGACACAAGCACATGCACCGGGAGCCTGACGTGGGATTCGGTGCCGGGTCTCCAGGATCGGACCCTGGGTCAAAGGCAGGCGCCAGACCGCTGCGCCACCCAGGGATCCCGGCCCCGGGTTTTGAAATTGGACAGTAGACAACCCGTCGGAGTTTCGGGGTCACATTGGGATTGGGCAGTTCCATGATTCGCACCGGGTAACCCGGAGACTGAAGACAGGCGTCCCCGTTTGCAGCCCAGGGTCACCAGAGAAACAGAGGTGGCCCTAAGGATGAGGACGTCTCCTGATCCCCAGGGAGCACCGGAGAGCCACCCGCTGGCTCTGTGGAGTTGCCCTGGCGCGGCCGCGGCTTCCGGCAGGACCAGCGGGACAGGGGCACGGAATCAGGGGGCGCCTACCCGGCGACTCGAGGCGTGGGGTTCAGTTCAGGTCCTGGTGGTGAGAGGAGAGGGGCTCCCTCCAGAGCGGGGCCTCGAACTCCTCCCGGGTTTCGGCACCAAATCTCAGGTTTCATGCGACTGGTAGGCAAATGAACTAGAGAGGCCAGGCAAAGGTGGGTCAAAAGAGGCTTTCAGTGGGCGCATCTGGGGCGAGGTTCCCAGGCCCCGAGAGGGAGCAGAGCCGGGGAAGCCGGCTTTTGAAGGGGGAGTGCTAAGGGCTCGTGTCTGTACGGGCTGATAGGCATTGGGGCATGTGACTGGAGGAAGCGGTACGGGGCGATAAGCGCTTCTGCCTTTCTATGGGGTCTGGGTAAGTAAGGTATGGTTCAGGTTTCCTACCTGGGTCCTGTCTCGCCAGTGACGTGTCCTTGGGCGGCCACCAGGGTTGAAGCCGGGGAGACCCCGATAAGTAGTGGGAGAAAGATCACTCGTTTGTGCTTCTCCGGGACGCTGGCCAGGAGGGCTACTTCTGCCCGACTAGAGAGAGTTCGTCGCGGAACCAGGGAGACAGGCAGACAGAGGAGAGAGGCAGAGGTACCTAGAGATTCAGAAAGGCTGCCCGTTGCGCCAAGAGAGACCACGGATCGGGGCGTGATGAGAGGTAACATTTGACAGGGTGACTACACGCAGGGAAGACCTAAGGGTGGAGTAAGACAAAGGGAAGTGGTGGTTGAGAGGGTCCGTGAATAAGGCATTGTCCAGGAGAGAGGGAGAATGCAATGCCCTGGAGGTGCGGGTGTGAGGTTGGCGCAGTTCAATGCGTTCGGGAGGGGAACGGCCACCAGGGAAGAGGGGGGCTTTGCCCCAGGCGGCACAGATAAAACAGTGGGACAGATTGCCCATGCCTGAAAGGCTGGAGAGGGAAGTAAGTGCCTTGTTGGCTAAGTTTCATCTAGGAGAAGGGGCCCCGCCCCGGGCCTGAGCTGGGGTAGCCTGTAGGTGGGTTTGGAGAAGTTGCTCCTGTGCACGTATGGTGGGAGTCTGGTTCCTTCGGTCGGGTTGGATTGGTGGAAGTGAGAGCCGCACGTGTGTATGTCGTGTAGATGCGGGGAGAGAAGACGGTAGGGTAGGAGGAAAAGGGGCAGCGGTACAATTTTGCGGTTACCCCCGTCGCCCAGTGGGAATCCCAAGGGTCCAGAATAGTTAGGCCATAGTTACTGTGTGTTGTGTAGAAGGGCCTCATGGGTCACTGGTTGCAAAGGTGCCGGCGAAAGGGTCCCGGCACAAGTGGCCAAGGCGATGAATATTCCAGTAGCGATAAGGGCAGCATCCGTGGATTTCAACCGGGTAGTTTTGGCAGGTAGGATGGGTCTTGATCATAGGTGGAAGAGATTCTAGGATCAGATGTGGATACAGGAATTGACTGGCAATTGGGGATGGAGAAATTGATGAGGGCCTGGCAACCCAGTGGTTGACAATCAGTGGTGGACATTCCCCGGTGCCAGGTTTCTGTCATGTAAACGTCCACCTAAACCCAGGATCAGTGGTCGGGTGACCAGGAGGTAGGACCAGGAGGAGGAGGATGGAGCCATAGCAGTATTGGAGTAGGTCCCAAAGGTGGTCCTGCGCATCCGTGTCGTGAGGGGCCTCGCTTTCACTTAGAGCTGTGTACCCCGCGGGTGGTGTGCTAGGAGTTTGGCGGCCGTGGGGGTCGTAAGGGCCACCGTATCGGGACCGGTGCACTTAGGCTGTAAGGTTTTTGGGTATAGTTCTTGTAGCAGGACGCTATCCCCTGGGGCCAGGGCTTGGGGAGTATCTGCTGTGGGTTCCCCTGGAGTCGGGCTGACTGAGTCGCATGGGCCCGCAGGAGGGCTCTTAGAAGAGTTAGGTAAGGTAGGCAAGATAGGAGCAGAGGAGGCGGTGACGGGAAGATTTTGAGTGAGCAGGAAGGGCCGCCAACGAGAAGCTGAAAGGGACTTAGACCCCACGGCCCTCTAGGGGAAGCTCTGAGCCTTGTTAAAGCCAGCGGGAGGAGGGTGGCCAGGACGGGCGGGCTTCAAGGGCAGTTTGGTGAGACGTCCCTCGAGAAGGCCGTCGGCCCGCTCTCCCTTACCCGAAGACTGGGGTTGGTATGGGATATGGGGTTTCCAGGTAATATTTAGGCTCTCGGAGACTTGCTGGGTGATGCTGGAGATGAGGCCGGGCCGTTGTCAGATGGTAGGGTCCGCGGGAGGCCGAACCTCGGAATGATGTGTTGGAGGGCTATGGTGGCCGCCGCCTCCGCAGTGTCCCGAGGTATGGAGAAAGCCCCTATCCACCGTGTAAAGGTGTCCACTGAGGCTAACAGGTAGGGAAAGGATTTATGGCGTGGCACGTGGGAAAAGTCAGGCTGCCAGTCCTCGCCAGGTTGGTGTGCGCAGAGCTGGGGATTGGGCCCCGCCGGGCCTGCGAATTCCCCCTCGAGCGTTGACCGTGGAGCAGGGTTTGCAAGACTTCGGCGCCTCTCCGGTAACCTGTGGCACATGTGGAGGGTGGAAAAGGGGTTGTAGGAACTGGTGTAAGGCCTTGGGCCCGACGTGTAGGGACTGCCGTATGTCTGAAACGATCATGGGGGCTGAAGGGTCTGGAAGAGCGAGTTTCTTTGGAATGAAGATGCGGCCTTTGTCCCTGGCGATTCCTCCCATCCTTTTGGGTGTCTGTCTGAGTTTCCTGGTGTGTGTAAGAGGGGGACTGTGGTGTGTGGAGGAAGAGGAGGGGAGCTGGTGGGGGTCTAAGGCAGTGGGTCGGGCAGTGGAGAGTCGGCTTTGTTGTTGCCTCGGGACACCAGGTCCTCGGAGGGTCGGTCCACGACAGTGGACAGTGGCTACTTGAGTGAGGTTGGGGGGTCTGAGGGTCTGGGCTGAGGGTCTCCAGTAGTTGTGAAATGAGGTGCCCATTGATTCTGGGTGGTACCCTTGGTGGTAAGACACCCTCGCTCTTGCCAGAGGACAGAATGTGTGTGTGTGATGAGGGAGGCGTATTTGGAGGCAGTGTATGTGGTGTCCCGAGGGGGAGGGCAGCCGCCTCCAGGACGGCATCGAGGGTAAGCAAGTACGGCGTAGGCCGCGTGTCTCTCTCTGGCCGTCCGGGGCGATGAGAGAACTACCATCCACAAAGAGGATTCATTCGGTCAGGCTTCGGGAGGGCTTGATAGGAAAGTCCCGACGTGGAGGAGTCAGCTCGTGCAGGAGTTGAGGGCAGGAATGGGAGGGTTCTGAGTGAGTCGCGGGGGGAGTACCCACCCGCAGGAGGGGAGCAGGATTTAGACGAGAGGTTGGTGGGTGGTAGATGTCCGGGTTTTCGATGAAGAGGAGAAGATCAAGTTGGAGTCTAGCGGGGTCCAGATGAGAAACAGATTTCTGGCTCAGTAGATCTGTGTCCCAGGCGGTGAGAGGAGAAAACGGTGAGGGGCCTTGTAGAGTGAGTGTAAGGGCCTCCTTTGTCAGGGAGGCGGCCCCAGCCAGGGCTCTGAGACATGGTTGCCAGCCCTGAGCGGCGACATCTAGCTGTTGTGAGAGGTACGCCCGTGTCCGCTCCGTTGGTCCTGTTGGCTGTACCAGGAGGCGAGGGGCCGAGCGGGAACGTTCATCAGTCAATAAGTAGGGAGGTTTTGGGGGATCTGGAAGAGCTGAAACGGGTCCCAGAGTAAGGCAGTCTTCCCGTTTGGAGAAAAGGTGTTTGACAGGGGAGGGGTCTGTCCGTGGCCCCCGTGGGGTTGGTTTGGCTGCCCTGTGGAGGGGTCGTGCCAGGAGAGCGAAGTCAGGAATCCAGTACCAGAGGAAACCCACGAGAGCCAAGAAAGAGAGAAGGTTGTCGGCGTTCTGGCGGGGAGAGGGGAGGCCGGAGATGCTGGCGTTGTGGTAGGCGGAGGCGGTCTCCAGTGAGTGTTTTCGAGGTGTAGGGGTTAAGGATATACCCAGCTAGGTAACCGTGGGGGTGCAAAGTTGCGCTTTGGAGGGAGTGACCGGGTACCCTTTAGAACCAAGGAAGCTGAGGAGGAGAGCAGTGTCTTCCTGTGAGGAAGGTCGGGAGGGCCTACAAAGGGGAAGGTCATCGACTTCTTGGAGGAGTGTGCTCTGTGTGAAAGAGCCTTGTTGGAGATGTCTAGAAAGGGCCTGGCCAAAGAGATGGGGACTATCCTTGGAGTCCCTGAGGCAGGACCGTCCAGGCCAGTTGTCCTGAGGTATGTGTGTCGGGGTCTTCCCATGGGAAGGCCAAGAGAACGTATGAATGTGGGTGTGGAGGAGCAGTGAATCAAGAAGGCGTCTTTGAGGCCTAAGCGTGAGAAGTGAGTAGCGGTGGAGGGAACAGTAGGAAGTGGGGCGTATGGGTTGGGCACCAGCGGGTGGAGAGGGCTAGCAGCCTCGTTGATGAGTCTTCAACCTTGTACTAGGCGATAGGCTCCAGAAGGTTTCCTGGCAGGGAGAATGGGGGTGATGCTCGGGGAGCTGTTGGGGATAAGGAGGCCGTGCTGGCCAAGTCGGTCTGTACTAGGTTTAAGTCCCCGTCGGTGAGTTTCCGAAATGGAGAATTGGGGCTGAGAAGGAGAGGAGGCGGGGGGGTTTGATCTTTTAAGTGGGTTTTGACTGGGGGGTGGTGAGTGGCCACCATTGGTTTAGAGGTGTCCCAGACTTGGGGGTTAAGGGGTAGAGGGAGACGGGGGGCGTGGAGTGGAGGGATCAGGAGAAATGAAGGGTAAGACGAGGTGAGCAGAGGCAGTGGGTGAGGGAGAAAGACGAACGGTGGCCTTGAGTTTGTGTAGGATCTCCCGGCCGAGGAGAGGAGCCGGGCAGGAAGGAGTTCTAAGGAAGGAGGGTGAGAGGGGAGCCCGTCCGTGGAGTAGATGGAGGTGCCATCAGTTCCCACCACCACCACCACTGGAGAGGGGAACCCGGCACCCGAGTGGAAGGCAGAATGGAGCCAGTCGCCCCGTGTCCAGCAGGAAAGAGACGGACTTCCCCGCTCCCGGGAGCAGGACCCCACGTTGTGCCCCAGGTAGCAAATCCGAGAAAGCCCCCAGGAGCCGACACCGATGCAAACACACGAGGGTTTCTTTACAAGCTCGAGCTTGGGTCCAAGTATACCCGACACGGCGGAGCAGGGACTTGGACCCCGGGGCTCAGAGGCGTAGCAGCTTTCCGGGGGCCAGTGGCCCACGGGATTGTAACACACACAGAAGGTTGCACAGTCATGTGAGTCCGCCCGCAACTGGGGGCCAGTTGACTCCCAGTTTACCCTACCTATGGTGACCGTTTGAACTGGCCTATCACTCTGGTCAGAATTGGCGCGCAGTGTTGGGGGGCACAAGCGGGGGTTACATTTTTATGATCTGATTTCGGGTAAGGGTGTGCTCAGTGGCTTGACTAGGGTGGGGCAGCGCCTTAAGCAATAAGCAGGTCCTGTGGGGGTCATAGCAGGAGGTGGCGGGTGCAGCAGAAAATGGAGTTAGTCCTGCTCCGCTTGTCCAGGGGCAGGGGATTTTTGTGAAATTCCCTGGGTCCCACACCCCAGGCTCGGCCTGGGTTAGGGGGTGTCCGAGTCTGGGCCCCGCGAGTCGTGGTCCAGTCCGAGTAGTCGGAAGGTTGGACTTTGCGGCTCAGGGTTGCCTCCGTGTGGAGGCGCCGAGGATGCCCCGAGACCAGGGCAGGCGGATTTCCAGTGGCCCGTCACTCGACATCGCGGGCCTGGCCGCGTCGGCTCCGTGATCCTGGGACATTGACGGGCCCGGTGTCCCTCGGTGCCGCGTCTGACGCAAGCCCCAGGCGGGATGCGGTGGGGTGCCCCTCTGTGTGCCTCCCGGAGCCCGCCGGCCGCAGGGCTGCCAGCGAGGCTGGGGTGTGGAGTTGCACCTGCACCTGCAGCTGCAGTCTGGCCTGCCCCTGCGGTTCAGCCGCTCTTCGTCTCGGGTGTTCAAGACGTTCAATGCCATGGTCGGCAGGTCGGGAATGGGAGTTTGGGGACCCTCTTCGGCCTTCTTGAATTTTTTTTTCCGGGTATCGGGGAGGACTGAGAGAGAAAATGCGTCGCCACCACAGTAGCCCTGGACGGGGCCGGGGAGGCAGGGTCCAGGCGAGGGTACTGGGTTACAGCCTCAGCGAGCCTCTGAAGGCAAAGAGCAGGCTTCTCATCTGGGTTCTGAGCGACTTGCCGGACCCTAGCGTAGTTGACAGACAGCCCTGTTAGAGACCGCCCGCGTGCCAGCGTGGAGACAGTGGACGTGGGGCGGCGGTGGCGGCGGCGGCGGCGGCGGCCCCCCCCCTCCCGGCCCGTCTGCTAAGGGCGTGCGGGATCCTCGGCGGGAACCGCCCGAGCACCGATTGGCACAGCCCCGTCGGTGAAACGGACCCGGCCGGCGTGTTGTCGGGCGGCAGCCTGCATTCGCTCCCTGTCCTCTGGTGGAAGGGGGGTGGTCTGCAGCACATGCAAATCCTGCCAAGTCAAGCAAGCCCTCTGCCTGGGCCAAATACTGAATTCTTGGCTGCAGTCCCGGGTTAGCAGAGTAAGAGCCCAGCCCCCTTTTCCATGTGGGAAAGGTCCTGAAGGGAGAAAGCGTGGACCCGAACAATCCCTTCAGCTCCCACCACCTGTCGCAGGGGGCCGGCCAGGTCAGGGGAGGCGAGACCTTGTGGGATCTTGTGCACCTGGATCGGAGGGGAGGTAGGGGGGTGAAGGTTGGGGGTCAGAAACGGGTAAGGAGGTGTGTGGTTGGGAGGCAGGAGGAGGAGAAGGGGGCAGGGGGCAGGGCTGGCGTTCCCCTAGTAGGTGTTCGGGCCAGGGTGTCAGGGGACCCTGAGACAGGGGAAGGGGGAAAGGATTCGGGGGCTCTTGGAGCTGAGGGAATGGGTGGAGGGGGCGGAGGGAGCGGCTCCCGCGCCGAAAGGACCTGGGTGGTGGAACATTGGGAGCAGAGAGAGGGGCGAGAGCGGAGGTCCCAGAAAGCCTGCATGTCTGGGACCTTGGTCCGCTTGCCCTGAGGTCTAGAGATTGTCCTGGGCCGTGAGAATTTGGTAGTCAGAAGTACCCTCAGGGGCCGTGGAGACTGATTGTCCAGGTAATATTGGGGCCGGGCCACCGTAGAGAAATGAATGAGGCTGAGGCGGCGCCTTTTCAGGTCCTGGGAAAGGCCCCGGGTTTTCTTTCTTTTCTTTTTTTTTAAGTTTTTATTTATTTATGATAGTCACACACAGAGAGAGAGGGGGTGGGGGGCAGAGACACAAGCACATGCACCGGGAGCCTGACGTGGGATTCGGTGCCGGGTCTCCAGGATCGGACCCTGGGTCAAAGGCAGGCGCCAGACCGCTGCGCCACCCAGGGATCCCGGCCCCGGGTTTTGAAATTGGACAGTAGACAACCCGTCGGAGTTTCGGGGTCACATTGGGATTGGGCAGTTCCATGATTCGCACCGGGTAACCCGGAGACTGAAGACAGGCGTCCCCGTTTGCAGCCCAGGGTCACCAGAGAAACAGAGGTGGCCCTAAGGATGAGGACGTCTCCTGATCCCCAGGGAGCACCGGAGAGCCACCCGCTGGCTCTGTGGAGTTGCCCTGGCGCGGCCGCGGCTTCCGGCAGGACCAGCGGGACAGGGGCACGGAATCAGGGGGCGCCTACCCGGCGACTCGAGGCGTGGGGTTCAGTTCAGGTCCTGGTGGTGAGAGGAGAGGGGCTCCCTCCAGAGCGGGGCCTCGAACTCCTCCCGGGTTTCGGCACCAAATCTCAGGTTTCATGCGACTGGTAGGCAAATGAACTAGAGAGGCCAGGCAAAGGTGGGTCAAAAGAGGCTTTCAGTGGGCGCATCTGGGGCGAGGTTCCCAGGCCCCGAGAGGGAGCAGAGCCGGGGAAGCCGGCTTTTGAAGGGGGAGTGCTAAGGGCTCGTGTCTGTACGGGCTGATAGGCATTGGGGCATGTGACTGGAGGAAGCGGTACGGGGCGATAAGCGCTTCTGCCTTTCTATGGGGTCTGGGTAAGTAAGGTATGGTTCAGGTTTCCTACCTGGGTCCTGTCTCGCCAGTGACGTGTCCTTGGGCGGCCACCAGGGTTGAAGCCGGGGAGACCCCGATAAGTAGTGGGAGAAAGATCACTCGTTTGTGCTTCTCCGGGACGCTGGCCAGGAGGGCTACTTCTGCCCGACTAGAGAGAGTTCGTCGCGGAACCAGGGAGACAGGCAGACAGAGGAGAGAGGCAGAGGTACCTAGAGATTCAGAAAGGCTGCCCGTTGCGCCAAGAGAGACCACGGATCGGGGCGTGATGAGAGGTAACATTTGACAGGGTGACTACACGCAGGGAAGACCTAAGGGTGGAGTAAGACAAAGGGAAGTGGTGGTTGAGAGGGTCCGTGAATAAGGCATTGTCCAGGAGAGAGGGAGAATGCAATGCCCTGGAGGTGCGGGTGTGAGGTTGGCGCAGTTCAATGCGTTCGGGAGGGGAACGGCCACCAGGGAAGAGGGGGGCTTTGCCCCAGGCGGCACAGATAAAACAGTGGGACAGATTGCCCATGCCTGAAAGGCTGGAGAGGGAAGTAAGTGCCTTGTTGGCTAAGTTTCATCTAGGAGAAGGGGCCCCGCCCCGGGCCTGAGCTGGGGTAGCCTGTAGGTGGGTTTGGAGAAGTTGCTCCTGTGCACGTATGGTGGGAGTCTGGTTCCTTCGGTCGGGTTGGATTGGTGGAAGTGAGAGCCGCACGTGTGTATGTCGTGTAGATGCGGGGAGAGAAGACGGTAGGGTAGGAGGAAAAGGGGCAGCGGTACAATTTTGCGGTTACCCCCGTCGCCCAGTGGGAATCCCAAGGGTCCAGAATAGTTAGGCCATAGTTACTGTGTGTTGTGTAGAAGGGCCTCATGGGTCACTGGTTGCAAAGGTGCCGGCGAAAGGGTCCCGGCACAAGTGGCCAAGGCGATGAATATTCCAGTAGCGATAAGGGCAGCATCCGTGGATTTCAACCGGGTAGTTTTGGCAGGTAGGATGGGTCTTGATCATAGGTGGAAGAGATTCTAGGATCAGATGTGGATACAGGAATTGACTGGCAATTGGGGATGGAGAAATTGATGAGGGCCTGGCAACCCAGTGGTTGACAATCAGTGGTGGACATTCCCCGGTGCCAGGTTTCTGTCATGTAAACGTCCACCTAAACCCAGGATCAGTGGTCGGGTGACCAGGAGGTAGGACCAGGAGGAGGAGGATGGAGCCATAGCAGTATTGGAGTAGGTCCCAAAGGTGGTCCTGCGCATCCGTGTCGTGAGGGGCCTCGCTTTCACTTAGAGCTGTGTACCCCGCGGGTGGTGTGCTAGGAGTTTGGCGGCCGTGGGGGTCGTAAGGGCCACCGTATCGGGACCGGTGCACTTAGGCTGTAAGGTTTTTGGGTATAGTTCTTGTAGCAGGACGCTATCCCCTGGGGCCAGGGCTTGGGGAGTATCTGCTGTGGGTTCCCCTGGAGTCGGGCTGACTGAGTCGCATGGGCCCGCAGGAGGGCTCTTAGAAGAGTTAGGTAAGGTAGGCAAGATAGGAGCAGAGGAGGCGGTGACGGGAAGATTTTGAGTGAGCAGGAAGGGCCGCCAACGAGAAGCTGAAAGGGACTTAGACCCCACGGCCCTCTAGGGGAAGCTCTGAGCCTTGTTAAAGCCAGCGGGAGGAGGGTGGCCAGGACGGGCGGGCTTCAAGGGCAGTTTGGTGAGACGTCCCTCGAGAAGGCCGTCGGCCCGCTCTCCCTTACCCGAAGACTGGGGTTGGTATGGGATATGGGGTTTCCAGGTAATATTTAGGCTCTCGGAGACTTGCTGGGTGATGCTGGAGATGAGGCCGGGCCGTTGTCAGATGGTAGGGTCCGCGGGAGGCCGAACCTCGGAATGATGTGTTGGAGGGCTATGGTGGCCGCCGCCTCCGCAGTGTCCCGAGGTATGGAGAAAGCCCCTATCCACCGTGTAAAGGTGTCCACTGAGGCTAACAGGTAGGGAAAGGATTTATGGCGTGGCACGTGGGAAAAGTCAGGCTGCCAGTCCTCGCCAGGTTGGTGTGCGCAGAGCTGGGGATTGGGCCCCGCCGGGCCTGCGAATTCCCCCTCGAGCGTTGACCGTGGAGCAGGGTTTGCAAGACTTCGGCGCCTCTCCGGTAACCTGTGGCACATGTGGAGGGTGGAAAAGGGGTTGTAGGAACTGGTGTAAGGCCTTGGGCCCGACGTGTAGGGACTGCCGTATGTCTGAAACGATCATGGGGGCTGAAGGGTCTGGAAGAGCGAGTTTCTTTGGAATGAAGATGCGGCCTTTGTCCCTGGCGATTCCTCCCATCCTTTTGGGTGTCTGTCTGAGTTTCCTGGTGTGTGTAAGAGGGGGACTGTGGTGTGTGGAGGAAGAGGAGGGGAGCTGGTGGGGGTCTAAGGCAGTGGGTCGGGCAGTGGAGAGTCGGCTTTGTTGTTGCCTCGGGACACCAGGTCCTCGGAGGGTCGGTCCACGACAGTGGACAGTGGCTACTTGAGTGAGGTTGGGGGGTCTGAGGGTCTGGGCTGAGGGTCTCCAGTAGTTGTGAAATGAGGTGCCCATTGATTCTGGGTGGTACCCTTGGTGGTAAGACACCCTCGCTCTTGCCAGAGGACAGAATGTGTGTGTGTGATGAGGGAGGCGTATTTGGAGGCAGTGTATGTGGTGTCCCGAGGGGGAGGGCAGCCGCCTCCAGGACGGCATCGAGGGTAAGCAAGTACGGCGTAGGCCGCGTGTCTCTCTCTGGCCGTCCGGGGCGATGAGAGAACTACCATCCACAAAGAGGATTCATTCGGTCAGGCTTCGGGAGGGCTTGATAGGAAAGTCCCGACGTGGAGGAGTCAGCTCGTGCAGGAGTTGAGGGCAGGAATGGGAGGGTTCTGAGTGAGTCGCGGGGGGAGTACCCACCCGCAGGAGGGGAGCAGGATTTAGACGAGAGGTTGGTGGGTGGTAGATGTCCGGGTTTTCGATGAAGAGGAGAAGATCAAGTTGGAGTCTAGCGGGGTCCAGATGAGAAACAGATTTCTGGCTCAGTAGATCTGTGTCCCAGGCGGTGAGAGGAGAAAACGGTGAGGGGCCTTGTAGAGTGAGTGTAAGGGCCTCCTTTGTCAGGGAGGCGGCCCCAGCCAGGGCTCTGAGACATGGTTGCCAGCCCTGAGCGGCGACATCTAGCTGTTGTGAGAGGTACGCCCGTGTCCGCTCCGTTGGTCCTGTTGGCTGTACCAGGAGGCGAGGGGCCGAGCGGGAACGTTCATCAGTCAATAAGTAGGGAGGTTTTGGGGGATCTGGAAGAGCTGAAACGGGTCCCAGAGTAAGGCAGTCTTCCCGTTTGGAGAAAAGGTGTTTGACAGGGGAGGGGTCTGTCCGTGGCCCCCGTGGGGTTGGTTTGGCTGCCCTGTGGAGGGGTCGTGCCAGGAGAGCGAAGTCAGGAATCCAGTACCAGAGGAAACCCACGAGAGCCAAGAAAGAGAGAAGGTTGTCGGCGTTCTGGCGGGGAGAGGGGAGGCCGGAGATGCTGGCGTTGTGGTAGGCGGAGGCGGTCTCCAGTGAGTGTTTTCGAGGTGTAGGGGTTAAGGATATACCCAGCTAGGTAACCGTGGGGGTGCAAAGTTGCGCTTTGGAGGGAGTGACCGGGTACCCTTTAGAACCAAGGAAGCTGAGGAGGAGAGCAGTGTCTTCCTGTGAGGAAGGTCGGGAGGGCCTACAAAGGGGAAGGTCATCGACTTCTTGGAGGAGTGTGCTCTGTGTGAAAGAGCCTTGTTGGAGATGTCTAGAAAGGGCCTGGCCAAAGAGATGGGGACTATCCTTGGAGTCCCTGAGGCAGGACCGTCCAGGCCAGTTGTCCTGAGGTATGTGTGTCGGGGTCTTCCCATGGGAAGGCCAAGAGAACGTATGAATGTGGGTGTGGAGGAGCAGTGAATCAAGAAGGCGTCTTTGAGGCCTAAGCGTGAGAAGTGAGTAGCGGTGGAGGGAACAGTAGGAAGTGGGGCGTATGGGTTGGGCACCAGCGGGTGGAGAGGGCTAGCAGCCTCGTTGATGAGTCTTCAACCTTGTACTAGGCGATAGGCTCCAGAAGGTTTCCTGGCAGGGAGAATGGGGGTGATGCTCGGGGAGCTGTTGGGGATAAGGAGGCCGTGCTGGCCAAGTCGGTCTGTACTAGGTTTAAGTCCCCGTCGGTGAGTTTCCGAAATGGAGAATTGGGGCTGAGAAGGAGAGGAGGCGGGGGGGTTTGATCTTTTAAGTGGGTTTTGACTGGGGGGTGGTGAGTGGCCACCATTGGTTTAGAGGTGTCCCAGACTTGGGGGTTAAGGGGTAGAGGGAGACGGGGGGCGTGGAGTGGAGGGATCAGGAGAAATGAAGGGTAAGACGAGGTGAGCAGAGGCAGTGGGTGAGGGAGAAAGACGAACGGTGGCCTTGAGTTTGTGTAGGATCTCCCGGCCGAGGAGAGGAGCCGGGCAGGAAGGAGTTCTAAGGAAGGAGGGTGAGAGGGGAGCCCGTCCGTGGAGTAGATGGAGGTGCCATCAGTTCCCACCACCACCACCACTGGAGAGGGGAACCCGGCACCCGAGTGGAAGGCAGAATGGAGCCAGTCGCCCCGTGTCCAGCAGGAAAGAGACGGACTTCCCCGCTCCCGGGAGCAGGACCCCACGTTGTGCCCCAGGTAGCAAATCCGAGAAAGCCCCCAGGAGCCGACACCGATGCAAACACACGAGGGTTTCTTTACAAGCTCGAGCTTGGGTCCAAGTATACCCGACACGGCGGAGCAGGGACTTGGACCCCGGGGCTCAGAGGCGTAGCAGCTTTCCGGGGGCCAGTGGCCCACGGGATTGTAACACACACAGAAGGTTGCACAGTCATGTGAGTCCGCCCGCAACTGGGGGCCAGTTGACTCCCAGTTTACCCTACCTATGGTGACCGTTTGAACTGGCCTATCACTCTGGTCAGAATTGGCGCGCAGTGTTGGGGGGCACAAGCGGGGGTTACATTTTTATGATCTGATTTCGGGTAAGGGTGTGCTCAGTGGCTTGACTAGGGTGGGGCAGCGCCTTAAGCAATAAGCAGGTCCTGTGGGGGTCATAGCAGGAGGTGGCGGGTGCAGCAGAAAATGGAGTTAGTCCTGCTCCGCTTGTCCAGGGGCAGGGGATTTTTGTGAAATTCCCTGGGTCCCACACCCCAGGCTCGGCCTGGGTTAGGGGGTGTCCGAGTCTGGGCCCCGCGAGTCGTGGTCCAGTCCGAGTAGTCGGAAGGTTGGACTTTGCGGCTCAGGGTTGCCTCCGTGTGGAGGCGCCGAGGATGCCCCGAGACCAGGGCAGGCGGATTTCCAGTGGCCCGTCACTCGACATCGCGGGCCTGGCCGCGTCGGCTCCGTGATCCTGGGACATTGACGGGCCCGGTGTCCCTCGGTGCCGCGTCTGACGCAAGCCCCAGGCGGGATGCGGTGGGGTGCCCCTCTGTGTGCCTCCCGGAGCCCGCCGGCCGCAGGGCTGCCAGCGAGGCTGGGGTATGGAGTTGCACCTGCACCTGCAGCTGCAGTCTGGCCTGCCCCTGCGGTTCAGCCGCTCTTCGTCTCGGGTGTTCAAGACGTTCAATGCCATGGTCGGCAGGTCGGGAATGGGAGTTTGGGGACCCTCTTCGGCCTTCTTGAATTTTTTTTTCCGGGTATCGGGGAGGACTGAGAGAGAAAATGCGTCGCCACCACAGTAGCCCTGGACGGGGCCGGGGAGGCAGGGTCCAGGCGAGGGTACTGGGTTACAGCCTCAGCGAGCCTCTGAAGGCAAAGAGCAGGCTTCTCATCTGGGTTCTGAGCGACTTGCCGGACCCTAGCGTAGTTGACAGACAGCCCTGTTAGAGACCGCCCGCGTGCCAGCGTGGAGACAGTGGACGTGGGGCGGCGGCGGCGGCGGCGGCGGCGGCGGCCCCCCCCCTCCCGGCCCGTCTGCTAAGGGCGTGCGGGATCCTCGGCGGGAACCGCCCGAGCACCGATTGGCACAGCCCCGTCGGTGAAACGGACCCGGCCGGCGTGTTGTCGGGCGGCAGCCTGCATTCGCTCCCTGTCCTCTGGTGGAAGGGGGGTGGTCTGCAGCACATGCAAATCCTGCCAAGTCAAGCAAGCCCTCTGCCTGGGCCAAATACTGACTTCTTGGCTGCAGTCCCGGGTTAGCAGAGTAAGAGCCCAGCCCCCTTTTCCATGTGGGAAAGGTCCTGAAGGGAGAAAGCGTGGACCCGAACAATCCCTTCAGCTCCCACCACCTGTCGCAGGGGGCCGGCCAGGTCAGGGGAGGCGAGACCTTGTGGGATCTTGTGCACCTGGATCGGAGGGGAGGTAGGGGGGTGAAGGTTGGGGGTCAGAAACGGGTAAGGAGGTGTGTGGTTGGGAGGCAGGAGGAGGAGAAGGGGGCAGGGGGCAGGGCTGGCGTTCCCCTAGTAGGTGTTCGGGCCAGGGTGTCAGGGGACCCTGAGACAGGGGAAGGGGGAAAGGATTCGGGGGCTCTTGGAGCTGAGGGAATGGGTGGAGGGGGCGGAGGGAGCGGCTCCCGCGCCGAAAGGACCTGGGTGGTGGAACATTGGGAGCAGAGAGAGGGGCGAGAGCGGAGGTCCCAGAAAGCCTGCATGTCTGGGACCTTGGTCCGCTTGCCCTGAGGTCTAGAGATTGTCCTGGGCCGTGAGAATTTGGTAGTCAGAAGTACCCTCAGGGGCCGTGGAGACTGATTGTCCAGGTAATATTGGGGCCGGGCCACCGTAGAGAAATGAATGAGGCTGAGGCGGCGCCTTTTCAGGTCCTGGGAAAGGCCCCGGGTTTTCTTTCTTTTCTTTTTTTTTAAGTTTTTATTTATTTATGATAGTCACACACAGAGAGAGAGGGGGTGGGGGGCAGAGACACAAGCACATGCACCGGGAGCCTGACGTGGGATTCGGTGCCGGGTCTCCAGGATCGGACCCTGGGTCAAAGGCAGGCGCCAGACCGCTGCGCCACCCAGGGATCCCGGCCCCGGGTTTTGAAATTGGACAGTAGACAACCCGTCGGAGTTTCGGGGTCACATTGGGATTGGGCAGTTCCATGATTCGCACCGGGTAACCCGGAGACTGAAGACAGGCGTCCCCGTTTGCAGCCCAGGGTCACCAGAGAAACAGAGGTGGCCCTAAGGATGAGGACGTCTCCTGATCCCCAGGGAGCACCGGAGAGCCACCCGCTGGCTCTGTGGAGTTGCCCTGGCGCGGCCGCGGCTTCCGGCAGGACCAGCGGGACAGGGGCACGGAATCAGGGGGCGCCTACCCGGCGACTCGAGGCGTGGGGTTCAGTTCAGGTCCTGGTGGTGAGAGGAGAGGGGCTTCCTCCAGAGCGGGGCCTCGAACTCCTCCCGGGTTTCGGCACCAAATCTCAGGTTTCATGCGACTGGTAGGCAAATGAACTAGAGAGGCCAGGCAAAGGTGGGTCAAAAGAGGCTTTCAGTGGGCGCATCTGGGGCGAGGTTCCCAGGCCCCGAGAGGGAGCAGAGCCGGGGAAGCCGGCTTTTGAAAGGGGAGTGCTAAGGGCTCGTGTCTGTACGGGCTGATATATTGGGGCATGTGACTGGAGGAAGCGGTACGGGGCGATAAGCGCTTCTGCCTTTCTATGGGGTCTGGGTAAGTAAGGTATGGTTCAGGTTTCCTACCTGGGTCCTGTCTCGCCAGTGACGTGTCCTTGGGCGGCCACCAGGGTTGAAGCCGGGGAGACCCCGATAAGTAGTGGGAGAAAGATCACTCGTTTGTGCTTCTCCGGGAGGCTGGCCAGGAGGGCTACTTCTGCCCGACTAGAGAGAGTTCGTCGCGGAACCAGGGAGACAGGCAGACAGAGGAGAGAGGCAGAGGTACCTAGAGATTCAGAAAGGCTGCCCGTTGCGCCAAGAGAGACCACGGATCGGGGCGTGATGAGAGGTAACATTTGACAGGGTGACTACACGCAGGGAAGACCTAAGGGTGGAGTAAGACAAAGGGAAGTGGTGGTTGAGAGGGTCCGTGAATAAGGCATTGTCCAGGAGAGAGGGAGAATGCAATGCCCTGGAGGTGCGGGTGTGAGGTTGGCGCAGTTCAATGCGTTCGGGAGGGGAACGGCCACCAGGGAAGAGGGGGGCTTTGCCCCAGGCGGCACAGATAAAACAGTGGGACAGATTGCCCATGCCTGAAAGGCTGGAGAGGGAAGTAAGTGCCTTGTTGGCTAAGTTTCATCTAGGAGAAGGGGCCCCGCCCCGGGCCTGAGCTGGGGTAGCCTGTAGGTGGGTTTGGAGAAGTTGCTCCTGTGCACGTATGGTGGGAGTCTGGTTCCTTCGGTCGGGTTGGATTGGTGGAAGTGAGAGCCGCACGTGTGTATGTCGTGTAGATGCGGGGAGAGAAGACGGTAGGGTAGGAGGAAAAGGGGCAGCGGTACAATTTTGCGGTTACCCCCGTCGCCCAGTGGGAATCCCAAGGGTCCAGAATAGTTAGGCCATAGTTACTGTGTGTTCTGTAGAAGCGGCCTCATGGGTCACTGGTTGCAAAGGTGCCAGCGAAAGGGTCCCGGCACAAGTGGCCAAGGCGATGAATATTCCAGTAGCGATAAGGGCAGCATCCGTGGATTTCAACCGGGTAGTTTTGGCAGGTAGGATGGGTCTTGATCATAGGTGGAAGAGATTCTAGGATCAGATGTGGATACAGGAATTGACTGGCAATTGGGGATGGAGAAATTGATGAGGGCCTGGCAACCCAGTGGTTGACAATCAGTGGTGGACATTCCCCGGTGCCAGGTTTCTGTCATGTAAACGTCCACCTAAACCCAGCGTCAGTGGTCTGGTGACCAGGAGGTAGGAACAGGAGGAGGAGGATGGAGCCATAGCAGTATTGGAGTAGGTCCCAAAGGTGGTCCTGCGCATCCGTGTCGTGAGGGGCCTCGCTTTCACTTAGAGCTGTGTACCCCGCGGGTGGTGTGCTAGGAGTTTGGCGGCCGTGGGGGTCGTAAGGGCCACCGTATAGGGACCGGTGCACTTAGGCTGTAAGGTTTTTGGGTATAGTTCTTGTAGCAGGACGCTATCCCCTGGGGCCAGGGCTTGGGGAGTATCTGCTGTGGGTTCCCCTGGAGTCGGGCTGACTGAGTCGCATGGGCCCGCAGGAGGGCTCTTAGAAGAGTTAGGTAAGGTAGGCAAGATAGGAGCAGAGGAGGCGGTGACGGGAAGATTTTGAGTGAGCAGGAAGGGCCGCCCACGAGAAGCTGAAAGGGACTTAGAGCCCACGGCCCTCTAGGGATAGCTCTGAGCCTTGTTAAAGCCAGCGGGAGGAGGGTGGCCAGGACGGGCGGGCTTCAAGGGCAGTTTGGTGAGACGTCCCTCGAGAAGGCCGTCGGCCCGCTCTCCCTTACCCGAAGACTGGGGTTGGTATGGGATATGGGGTTTCCAGGTAATATTTAGGCTCTCGGAGACTTGCTGGGTGATGCTGGAGATGAGGCCGGGCCGTTGTCAGATGGTAGGGTCCGCGGGAGGCCGAACCTCGGAATGATGTGTTGGAGGGCTATGGTGGCCGCCGCCTCCGCAGTGTCCCGAGGTATGGAGAAAGCCCCTATCCACCGTGTAAAGGTGTCCACTGAGGCTAACAGGTAGGGAAAGGATTTATGGCGTGGCACGTGGGAAAAGTCAGGCTGCCAGTCCTCGCCAGGTTGGTGTGCGCAGAGCTGGGGATTGGGCCCCGCCGGGCCTGCGAATTCCCCCTCGAGCGTTGACCGTGGAGCAGGGTTTGCAAGACTTCGGCGCCTCTCCGGTAACCTGTGGCACATGTGGAGGGTGGAAAAGGGGTTGTAGGAACTGGTGTAAGGCCTTGGGCCCGACGTGTAGGGACTGCCGTATGTCTGAAACGATCATGGGGGCTGAAGGGTCTGGAAGAGCGAGTTTCTTTGGAATGAAGATGCGGCCTTTGTCCCTGGCGATTCCTCCCATCCTTTTGGGTGTGTGTCTGAGTTTCCTGGTGTGTGTAAGAGGGGGACTGTGGTGTGTGGAGGAAGAGGAGGGGAGCTGGTGGGGGTCTAAGGCAGTGGGTCGGGCAGTGGAGAGTCGGCTTTGTTGTTGCCTCGGGACACCAGGTCCTCGGAGGGTCGGTCCACGACAGTGGACAGTGGCTACTTGAGTGAGGTTGGGGGGTCTGAGGGTCTGGGCTGAGGGTCTCCAGTAGTTGTGAAATGAGGTGCCCATTGATTCTGGGTGGTACCCTTGGTGGTAAGACACCCTCGCTCTTGCCAGAGGACAGAATGTGTGTGTGTGATGAGGGAGGCGTATTTGGAGGCAGTGTATGTGGTGTCCCGAGGGGGAGGGCAGCCGCCTCCAGGACGGCATCGAGGGTAAGCAAGTACGGCGTAGGCCGCGTGTCTCTCTCTGGCCGTCCGGGGCGATGAGAGAACTACCATCCACAAAGAGGATTCATTCGGTCAGGCTTCGGGAGGGCTTGATAGGAAAGTCCCGACGTGGAGGAGTCAGCTCGTGCAGGAGTTGAGGGCAGGAATGGGAGGGTTCTGAGTGAGTCGCGGGGGGAGTACCCACCCGCAGGAGGGGAGCAGGATTTAGACGAGAGGTTGGTGGGTGGTAGATGTCCGGGTTTTCGATGAAGAGGAGAAGATCAAGTTGGAGTCTAGCGGGGTCCAGATGAGAAACAGATTTCTGGCTCAGTAGATCTGTGTCCCAGGCGGTGAGAGGAGAAAACGGTGAGGGGCCTTGTAGAGTGAGTGTAAGGGCCTCCTTTGTCAGGGAGGCGGCCCCAGCCAGGGCTCTGAGACATGGTTGCCAGCCCTGAGCGGCGACATCTAGCTGTTGTGAGAGGTACGCCCGTGTCCGCTCCGTTGGTCCTGTTGGCTGTACCAGGAGGCGAGGGGCCGAGCGGGAACGTTCATCAGTCAATAAGTAGGGAGGTTTTGGGGGATCTGGAAGAGCTGAAACGGGTCCCAAAGTAAGGCAGTCTTCCCGTTTGCAGAGAAGGTGTTTGACAGGGGAGGGGTCTCTCCGTGGCCCCCGTGGGGTTGGTTTGGCTGCCCTGTGGAGGGGTCGTGCCAGGAGAGCGAAGTCAGGAATCCAGTACCAGAGGAAACCCACGAGAGCCAAGAAAGAGAGAAGGTTGTCGGCGTTCTGGCGGGGAGAGGGGAGGCCGGAGATGCTGGCGTTGTGGTAGGCGGAGGCGGTCTCCAGTGAGTGTTTTCGAGGTGTAGGGGTTAAGGATATACCCAGCTAGGTAACCGTGGGGGTGCAAAGTTGCGCTTTGGAGGGAGTGACCGGGTACCCTTTAGAACCAAGGAAGCTGAGGAGGAGAGCAGTGTCTTCCTGTGAGGAAGGTCGGGAGGGCCTACAAAGGGGAAGGTCATCGACTTCTTGGAGGAGTGTGCTCTGTGTGAAAGAGCCTTGTTGGAGATGTCTAGAAAGGGCCTGGCCAAAGAGATGGGGACTATCCTTGGAGTCCCTGAGGCAGGACCGTCCAGGCCAGTTGTCCTGAGGTATGTGTGTCGGGGTCTTCCCATGGGAAGGCCAAGAGAACGTATGAATGTGGGTGTGGAGGAGCAGTGAATCAAGAAGGCGTCTTTGAGGCCTAAGCGTGAGAAGTGAGTAGCGGTGGAGGGAACAGTAGGAAGTGGGGCGTATGGGTTGGGCACCAGCGGGTGGAGAGGGCTAGCAGCCTCGTTGATGAGTCTTCAACCTTGTACTAGGCGATAGGCTCCAGAAGGTTTCCTGGCAGGGAGAATGGGGGTGATGCTCGGGGAGCTGTTGGGGATAAGGAGGCCGTGCTGGCCAAGTCGGTCTGTACTAGGTTTAAGTCCCCGTCGGTGAGTTTCCGAAATGGAGAATTGGGGCTGAGAAGGAGAGGAGGCGGGGGGGTTTGATCTTTTAAGTGGGTTTTGACTGGGGGGTGGTGAGTGGCCACCATTGGTTTAGAGGTGTCCCAGACTTGGGGGTTAAGGGGTAGAGGGAGACGGGGGGCGTGGAGTGGAGGGATCAGGAGAAATGAAGGGTAAGACGAGGTGAGCAGAGGCAGTGGGTGAGGGAGAAAGACGAACGGTGGCCTTGAGTTTGTGTAGGATCTCCCGGCCGAGGAGAGGAGCCGGGCAGGAAGGAGTTCTAAGGAAGGAGGGTGAGAGGGGAGCCCGTCCGTGGAGTAGATGGAGGTGCCATCAGTTCCCCCCACCACCACCACTGGAGAGGGGAACCCGGCACCCGAGTGGAAGGCAGAATGGAGCCAGTCGCCCCGTGTCCAGCAGGAAAGAGACGGACTTCCCCGCTCCCGGGAGCAGGACCCCACGTTGTGCCCCAGGTAGCAAATCCGAGAAAGCCCCCAGGAGCCGACACCGATGCAAACACACGAGGGTTTCTTTACAAGCTCGAGCTTGGGTCCAAGTATACCCGACACGGCGGAGCAGGGACTTGGACCCCGGGGCTCAGAGGCGTAGCAGCTTTCCGGGGGCCAGTGGCCCACGGGATTGTAACACACACAGAAGGTTGCACAGTCATGTGAGTCCGCCCGCAACTGGGGGCCAGTTGACTCCCAGTTTACCCTACCTATGGTGACCGTTTGAACTGGCCTATCACTCTGGTCAGAATTGGCGCGCAGTGTTGGGGGGCACAAGCGGGGGTTACATTTTTATGATCTGATTTCGGGTAAGGGTGTGCTCAGTGGCTTGACTAGGGTGGGGCAGCGCCTTAAGCAATAAGCAGGTCCTGTGGGGGTCATAGCAGGAGGTGGCGGGTGCAGCAGAAAATGGAGTTAGTCCTGCTCCGCTTGTCCAGGGGCAGGGGATTTTTGTGAAATTCCCTGGGTCCCACACCCCAGGCTCGGCCTGGGTTAGGGGGTGTCCGAGTCTGGGCCCCGCGAGTCGTGGTCCAGTCCGAGTAGTCGGAAGGTTGGACTTTGCGGCTCAGGGTTGCCTCCGTGTGGAGGCGCCGAGGATGCCCCGAGACCAGGGCAGGCGGATTTCCAGTGGCCCGTCACTCGACATCGCGGGCCTGGCCGCGTCGGCTCCGTGATCCTGGGACATTGACGGGCCCGGTGTCCCTCGGTGCCGCGTCTGACGCAAGCCCCAGGCGGGATGCGGTGGGGTGCCCCTCTGTGTGCCTCCCGGAGCCCGCCGGCCGCAGGGCTGCCAGCGAGGCTGGGGTGTGGAGTTGCACCTGCACCTGCAGCTGCAGTCTGGCCTGCCCCTGCGGTTCAGCCGCTCTTCGTCTCGGGTGTTCAAGACGTTCAATGCCATGGTCGGCAGGTCGGGAATGGGAGTTTGGGGACCCTCTTCGGCCTTCTTGAATTTTTTTTTCCGGGTATCGGGGAGGACTGAGAGAGAAAATGCGTCGCCACCACAGTAGCCCTGGACGGGGCCGGGGAGGCAGGGTCCAGGCGAGGGTACTGGGTTACAGCCTCAGCGAGCCTCTGAAGGCAAAGAGCAGGCTTCTCATCTGGGTTCTGAGCGACTTGCCGGACCCTAGCGTAGTTGACAGACAGCCCTGTTAGAGACCGCCCGCGTGCCAGCGTGGAGACAGTGGACGTGGGGCGGCGGCGGCGGCGGCGGCGGCGGCGGCGGCGGCCCCCCCCCTCCCGGCCCGTCTGCTAAGGGCGTGCGGGATCCTCGGCGGGAACCGCCCGAGCACCGATTGGCACAGCCCCGTCGGTGAAACGGACCCGGCCGGCGTGTTGTCGGGCGGCAGCCTGCATTCGCTCCCTGTCCTCTGGTGGAAGGGGGGTGGTCTGCAGCACATGCAAATCCTGCCAAGTCAAGCAAGCCCTCTGCCTGGGCCAAATACTGACTTCTTGGCTGCAGTCCCGGGTTAGCAGAGTAAGAGCCCAGCCCCCTTTTCCATGTGGGAAAGGTCCTGAAGGGAGAAAGCGTGGACCCGAACAATCCCTTCAGCTCCCACCACCTGTCGCAGGGGGCCGGCCAGGTCAGGGGAGGCGAGACCTTGTGGGATCTTGTGCACCTGGATCGGAGGGGAGGTAGGGGGGTGAAGGTTGGGGGTCAGAAACGGGTAAGGAGGTGTGTGGTTGGGAGGCAGGAGGAGGAGAAGGGGGCAGGGGGCAGGGCTGGCGTTCCCCTAGTAGGTGTTCGGGCCAGGGTGTCAGGGGACCCTGAGACAGGGGAAGGGGGAAAGGATTCGGGGGCTCTTGGAGCTGAGGGAATGGGTGGAGGGGGCGGAGGGAGCGGCTCCCGCGCCGAAAGGACCTGGGTGGTGGAACATTGGGAGCAGAGAGAGGGGCGAGAGCGGAGGTCCCAGAAAGCCTGCATGTCTGGGACCTTGGTCCGCTTGCCCTGAGGTCTAGAGATTGTCCTGGGCCGTGAGAATTTGGTAGTCAGAAGTACCCTCAGGGGCCGTGGAGACTGATTGTCCAGGTAATATTGGGGCCGGGCCACCGTAGAGAAATGAATGAGGCTGAGGCGGCGCCTTTTCAGGTCCTGGGAAAGGCCCCGGGTTTTCTTTCTTTTCTTTTTTTTTAAGTTTTTATTTATTTATGATAGTCACACACAGAGAGAGAGGGGGTGGGGGGCAGAGACACAAGCACATGCACCGGGAGCCTGACGTGGGATTCGGTGCCGGGTCTCCAGGATCGGACCCTGGGTCAAAGGCAGGCGCCAGACCGCTGCGCCACCCAGGGATCCCGGCCCCGGGTTTTGAAATTGGACAGTAGACAACCCGTCGGAGTTTCGGGGTCACATTGGGATTGGGCAGTTCCATGATTCGCACCGGGTAACCCGGAGACTGAAGACAGGCGTCCCCGTTTGCAGCCCAGGGTCACCAGAGAAACAGAGGTGGCCCTAAGGATGAGGACGTCTCCTGATCCCCAGGGAGCACCGGAGAGCCACCCGCTGGCTCTGTGGAGTTGCCCTGGCGCGGCCGCGGCTTCCGGCAGGACCAGCGGGACAGGGGCACGGAATCAGGGGGCGCCTACCCGGCGACTCGAGGCGTGGGGTTCAGTTCAGGTCCTGGTGGTGAGAGGAGAGGGGCTCCCTCCAGAGCGGGGCCTCGAACTCCTCCCGGGTTTCGGCACCAAATCTCAGGTTTCATGCGACTGGTAGGCAAATGAACTAGAGAGGCCAGGCAAAGGTGGGTCAAAAGAGGCTTTCAGTGGGCGCATCTGGGGCGAGGTTCCCAGGCCCCGAGAGGGAGCAGAGCCGGGGAAGCCGGCTTTTGAAGGGGGAGTGCTAAGGGCTCGTGTCTGTACGGGCTGATAGGCATTGGGGCATGTGACTGGAGGAAGCGGTACGGGGCGATAAGCGCTTCTGCCTTTCTATGGGGTCTGGGTAAGTAAGGTATGGTTCAGGTTTCCTACCTGGGTCCTGTCTCGCCAGTGACGTGTCCTTGGGCGGCCACCAGGGTTGAAGCCGGGGAGACCCCGATAAGTAGTGGGAGAAAGATCACTCGTTTGTGCTTCTCCGGGAGGCTGGCCAGGAGGGCTACTTCTGCCCGACTAGAGAGAGTTCGTCGCGGAACCAGGGAGACAGGCAGACAGAGGAGAGAGGCAGAGGTACCTAGAGATTCAGAAAGGCTGCCCGTTGCGCCAAGAGAGACCACGGATCGGGGCGTGATGAGAGGTAACATTTGACAGGGTGACTACACGCAGGGAAGACCTAAGGGTGGAGTAAGACAAAGGGAAGTGGTGGTTGAGAGGGTCCGTGAATAAGGCATTGTCCAGGAGAGAGGGAGAATGCAATGCCCTGGAGGTGCGGGTGTGAGGTTGGCGCAGTTCAATGCGTTCGGGAGGGGAACGGCCACCAGGGAAGAGGGGGGCTTTGCCCCAGGCGGCACAGATAAAACAGTGGGACAGATTGCCCATGCCTGAAAGGCTGGAGAGGGAAGTAAGTGCCTTGTTGGCTAAGTTTCATCTAGGAGAAGGGGCCCCGCCCCGGGCCTGAGCTGGGGTAGCCTGTAGGTGGGTTTGGAGAAGTTGCTCCTGTGCACGTATGGTGGGAGTCTGGTTCCTTCGGTCGGGTTGGATTGGTGGAAGTGAGAGCCGCACGTGTGTATGTCGTGTAGATGCGGGGAGAGAAGACGGTAGGGTAGGAGGAAAAGGGGCAGCGGTACAATTTTGCGGTTACCCCCGTCGCCCAGTGGGAATCCCAAGGGTCCAGAATAGTTAGGCCATAGTTACTGTGTGTTGTGTAGAAGGGCCTCATGGGTCACTGGTTGCAAAGGTGCCGGCGAAAGGGTCCCGGCACAAGTGGCCAAGGCGATGAATATTCCAGTAGCGATAAGGGCAGCATCCGTGGATTTCAACCGGGTAGTTTTGGCAGGTAGGATGGGTCTTGATCATAGGTGGAAGAGATTCTAGGATCAGATGTGGATACAGGAATTGACTGGCAATTGGGGATGGAGAAATTGATGAGGGCCTGGCAACCCAGTGGTTGACAATCAGTGGTGGACATTCCCCGGTGCCAGGTTTCTGTCATGTAAACGTCCACCTAAACCCAGGATCAGTGGTCGGGTGACCAGGAGGTAGGACCAGGAGGAGGAGGATGGAGCCATAGCAGTATTGGAGTAGGTCCCAAAGGTGGTCCTGCGCATCCGTGTCGTGAGGGGCCTCGCTTTCACTTAGAGCTGTGTACCCCGCGGGTGGTGTGCTAGGAGTTTGGCGGCCGTGGGGGTCGTAAGGGCCACCGTATCGGGACCGGTGCACTTAGGCTGTAAGGTTTTTGGGTATAGTTCTTGTAGCAGGACGCTATCCCCTGGGGCCAGGGCTTGGGGAGTATCTGCTGTGGGTTCCCCTGGAGTCGGGCTGACTGAGTCGCATGGGCCCGCAGGAGGGCTCTTAGAAGAGTTAGGTAAGGTAGGCAAGATAGGAGCAGAGGAGGCGGTGACGGGAAGATTTTGAGTGAGCAGGAAGGGCCGCCAACGAGAAGCTGAAAGGGACTTAGACCCCACGGCCCTCTAGGGGAAGCTCTGAGCCTTGTTAAAGCCAGCGGGAGGAGGGTGGCCAGGACGGGCGGGCTTCAAGGGCAGTTTGGTGAGACGTCCCTCGAGAAGGCCGTCGGCCCGCTCTCCCTTACCCGAAGACTGGGGTTGGTATGGGATATGGGGTTTCCAGGTAATATTTAGGCTCTCGGAGACTTGCTGGGTGATGCTGGAGATGAGGCCGGGCCGTTGTCAGATGGTAGGGTCCGCGGGAGGCCGAACCTCGGAATGATGTGTTGGAGGGCTATGGTGGCCGCCGCCTCCGCAGTGTCCCGAGGTATGGAGAAAGCCCCTATCCACCGTGTAAAGGTGTCCACTGAGGCTAACAGGTAGGGAAAGGATTTATGGCGTGGCACGTGGGAAAAGTCAGGCTGCCAGTCCTCGCCAGGTTGGTGTGCGCAGAGCTGGGGATTGGGCCCCGCCGGGCCTGCGAATTCCCCCTCGAGCGTTGACCGTGGAGCAGGGTTTGCAAGACCTTCGGCGCCTCTCCGGTAACCTGTGGCACATGTGGAGGGTGGAAAAGGGGTTGTAGGAACTGGTGTAAGGCCTTGGGCCCGACGTGTAGGGACTGCCGTATGTCTGAAACGATCATGGGGGCTGAAGGGTCTGGAAGAGCGAGTTTCTTTGGAATGAAGATGCGGCCTTTGTCCCTGGCGATTCCTCCCATCCTTTTGGGTGTGTGTCTGAGTTTCCTGGTGTGTGTAAGAGGGGGACTGTGGTGTGTGGAGGAAGAGGAGGGGAGCTGGTGGGGGTCTAAGGCAGTGGGTCGGGCAGTGGAGAGTCGGCTTTGTTGTTGCCTCGGGACACCAGGTCCTCGGAGGGTCGGTCCACGACAGTGGACAGTGGCTACTTGAGTGAGGTTGGGGGGTCTGAGGGTCTGGGCTGAGGGTCTCCAGTAGTTGTGAAATGAGGTGCCCATTGATTCTGGGTGGTACCCTTGGTGGTAAGACACCCTCGCTCTTGCCAGAGGACAGAATGTGTGTGTGTGATGAGGGAGGCGTATTTGGAGGCAGTGTATGTGGTGTCCCGAGGGGGAGGGCAGCCGCCTCCAGGACGGCATCGAGGGTAAGCAAGTACGGCGTAGGCCGCGTGTCTCTCTCTGGCCGTCCGGGGCGATGAGAGAACTACCATCCACAAAGAGGATTCATTCGGTCAGGCTTCGGGAGGGCTTGATAGGAAAGTCCCGACGTGGAGGAGTCAGCTCGTGCAGGAGTTGAGGGCAGGAATGGGAGGGTTCTGAGTGAGTCGCGGGGGGAGTACCCACCCGCAGGAGGGGAGCAGGATTTAGACGAGAGGTTGGTGGGTGGTAGATGTCCGGGTTTTCGATGAAGAGGAGAAGATCAAGTTGGAGTCTAGCGGGGTCCAGATGAGAAACAGATTTCTGGCTCAGTAGATCTGTGTCCCAGGCGGTGAGAGGAGAAAACGGTGAGGGGCCTTGTAGAGTGAGTGTAAGGGCCTCCTTTGTCAGGGAGGCGGCCCCAGCCAGGGCTCTGAGACATGGTTGCCAGCCCTGAGCGGCGACATCTAGCTGTTGTGAGAGGTACGCCCGTGTCCGCTCCGTTGGTCCTGTTGGCTGTACCAGGAGGCGAGGGGCCGAGCGGGAACGTTCATCAGTCAATAAGTAGGGAGGTTTTGGGGGATCTGGAAGAGCTGAAACGGGTCCCAGAGTAAGGCAGTCTTCCCGTTTGGAGAAAAGGTGTTTGACAGGGGAGGGGTCTGTCCGTGGCCCCCGTGGGGTTGGTTTGGCTGCCCTGTGGAGGGGTCGTGCCAGGAGAGCGAAGTCAGGAATCCAGTACCAGAGGAAACCCACGAGAGCCAAGAAAGAGAGAAGGTTGTCGGCGTTCTGGCGGGGAGAGGGGAGGCCGGAGATGCTGGCGTTGTGGTAGGCGGAGGCGGTCTCCAGTGAGTGTTTTCGAGGTGTAGGGGTTAAGGATATACCCAGCTAGGTAACCGTGGGGGTGCAAAGTTGCGCTTTGGAGGGAGTGACCGGGTACCCTTTAGAACCAAGGAAGCTGAGGAGGAGAGCAGTGTCTTCCTGTGAGGAAGGTCGGGAGGGCCTACAAAGGGGAAGGTCATCGACTTCTTGGAGGAGTGTGCTCTGTGTGAAAGAGCCTTGTTGGAGATGTCTAGAAAGGGCCTGGCCAAAGAGATGGGGACTATCCTTGGAGTCCCTGAGGCAGGACCGTCCAGGCCAGTTGTCCTGAGGTATGTGTGTCGGGGTCTTCCCATGGGAAGGCCAAGAGAACGTATGAATGTGGGTGTGGAGGAGCAGTGAATCAAGAAGGCGTCTTTGAGGCCTAAGCGTGAGAAGTGAGTAGCGGTGGAGGGAACAGTAGGAAGTGGGGCGTATGGGTTGGGCACCAGCGGGTGGAGAGGGCTAGCAGCCTCGTTGATGAGTCTTCAACCTTGTACTAGGCGATAGGCTCCAGAAGGTTTCCTGGCAGGGAGAATGGGGGTGATGCTCGGGGAGCTGTTGGGGATAAGGAGGCCGTGCTGGCCAAGTCGGTCTGTACTAGGTTTAAGTCCCCGTCGGTGAGTTTCCGAAATGGAGAATTGGGGCTGAGAAGGAGAGGAGGCGGGGGGGTTTGATCTTTTAAGTGGGTTTTGACTGGGGGGTGGTGAGTGGCCACCATTGGTTTAGAGGTGTCCCAGACTTGGGGGTTAAGGGGTAGAGGGAGACGGGGGGCGTGGAGTGGAGGGATCAGGAGAAATGAAGGGTAAGACGAGGTGAGCAGAGGCAGTGGGTGAGGGAGAAAGACGAACGGTGGCCTTGAGTTTGTGTAGGATCTCCCGGCCGAGGAGAGGAGCCGGGCAGGAAGGAGTTCTAAGGAAGGAGGGTGAGAGGGGAGCCCGTCCGTGGAGTAGATGGAGGTGCCATCAGTTCCCCCCACCACCACCACTGGAGAGGGGAACCCGGCACCCGAGTGGAAGGCAGAATGGAGCCAGTCGCCCCGTGTCCAGCAGGAAAGAGACGGACTTCCCCGCTCCCGGGAGCAGGACCCCACGTTGTGCCCCAGGTAGCAAATCCGAGAAAGCCCCCAGGAGCCGACACCGATGCAAACACACGAGGGTTTCTTTACAAGCTCGAGCTTGGGTCCAAGTATACCCGACACGGCGGAGCAGGGACTTGGACCCCGGGGCTCAGAGGCGTAGCAGCTTTCCGGGGGCCAGTGGCCCACGGGATTGTAACACACACAGAAGGTTGCACAGTCATGTGAGTCCGCCCGCAACTGGGGGCCAGTTGACTCCCAGTTTACCCTACCTATGGTGACCGTTTGAACTGGCCTATCACTCTGGTCAGAATTGGCGCGCAGTGTTGGGGGGCACAAGCGGGGGTTACATTTTTATGATCTGATTTCGGGTAAGGGTGTGCTCAGTGGCTTGACTAGGGTGGGGCAGCGCCTTAAGCAATAAGCAGGTCCTGTGGGGGTCATAGCAGGAGGTGGCGGGTGCAGCAGAAAATGGAGTTAGTCCTGCTCCGCTTGTCCAGGGGCAGGGGATTTTTGTGAAATTCCCTGGGTCCCACACCCCAGGCTCGGCCTGGGTTAGGGGGTGTCCGAGTCTGGGCCCCGCGAGTCGTGGTCCAGTCCGAGTAGTCGGAAGGTTGGACTTTGCGGCTCAGGGTTGCCTCCGTGTGGAGGCGCCGAGGATGCCCCGAGACCAGGGCAGGCGGATTTCCAGTGGCCCGTCACTCGACATCGCGGGCCTGGCCGCGTCGGCTCCGTGATCCTGGGACATTGACGGGCCCGGTGTCCCTCGGTGCCGCGTCTGACGCAAGCCCCAGGCGGGATGCGGTGGGGTGCCCCTCTGTGTGCCTCCCGGAGCCCGCCGGCCGCAGGGCTGCCAGCGAGGCTGGGGTGTGGAGTTGCACCTGCACCTGCAGCTGCAGTCTGGCCTGCCCCTGCGGTTCAGCCGCTCTTCGTCTCGGGTGTTCAAGACGTTCAATGCCATGGTCGGCAGGTCGGGAATGGGAGTTTGGGGACCCTCTTCGGCCTTCTTGAATTTTTTTTTCCGGGTATCGGGGAGGACTGAGAGAGAAAATGCGTCGCCACCACAGTAGCCCTGGACGGGGCCGGGGAGGCAGGGTCCAGGCGAGGGTACTGGGTTACAGCCTCAGCGAGCCTCTGAAGGCAAAGAGCAGGCTTCTCATCTGGGTTCTGAGCGACTTGCCGGACCCTAGCGTAGTTGACAGACAGCCCTGTTAGAGACCGCCCGCGTGCCAGCGTGGAGACAGTGGACGTGGGGCGGCGGCGGCGGCGGCGGCGGCGGCGGCGGCGGCCCCCCCCCTCCCGGCCCGTCTGCTAAGGGCGTGCGGGATCCTCGGCGGGAACCGCCCGAGCACCGATTGGCACAGCCCCGTCGGTGAAACGGACCCGGCCGGCGTGTTGTCGGGCGGCAGCCTGCATTCGCTCCCTGTCCTCTGGTGGAAGGGGGGTGGTCTGCAGCACATGCAAATCCTGCCAAGTCAAGCAAGCCCTCTGCCTGGGCCAAATACTGAATTCTTGGCTGCAGTCCCGGGTTAGCAGAGTAAGAGCCCAGCCCCCTTTTCCATGTGGGAAAGGTCCTGAAGGGAGAAAGCGTGGACCCGAACAATCCCTTCAGCTCCCACCACCTGTCGCAGGGGGCCGGCCAGGTCAGGGGAGGCGAGACCTTGTGGGATCTTGTGCACCTGGATCGGAGGGGAGGTAGGGGGGTGAAGGTTGGGGGTCAGAAACGGGTAAGGAGGTGTGTGGTTGGGAGGCAGGAGGAGGAGAAGGGGGCAGGGGGCAGGGCTGGCGTTCCCCTAGTAGGTGTTCGGGCCAGGGTGTCAGGGGACCCTGAGACAGGGGAAGGGGGAAAGGATTCGGGGGCTCTTGGAGCTGAGGGAATGGGTGGAGGGGGCGGAGGGAGCGGCTCCCGCGCCGAAAGGACCTGGGTGGTGGAACATTGGGAGCAGAGAGAGGGGCGAGAGCGGAGGTCCCAGAAAGCCTGCATGTCTGGGACCTTGGTCCGCTTGCCCTGAGGTCTAGAGATTGTCCTGGGCCGTGAGAATTTGGTAGTCAGAAGTACCCTCAGGGGCCGTGGAGACTGATTGTCCAGGTAATATTGGGGCCGGGCCACCGTAGAGAAATGAATGAGGCTGAGGCGGCGCCTTTTCAGGTCCTGGGAAAGGCCCCGGGTTTTCTTTCTTTTCTTTTTTTTTAAGTTTTTATTTATTTATGATAGTCACACACAGAGAGAGAGGGGGTGGGGGGCAGAGACACAAGCACATGCACCGGGAGCCTGACGTGGGATTCGGTGCCGGGTCTCCAGGATCGGACCCTGGGTCAAAGGCAGGCGCCAGACCGCTGCGCCACCCAGGGATCCCGGCCCCGGGTTTTGAAATTGGACAGTAGACAACCCGTCGGAGTTTCGGGGTCACATTGGGATTGGGCAGTTCCATGATTCGCACCGGGTAACCCGGAGACTGAAGACAGGCGTCCCCGTTTGCAGCCCAGGGTCACCAGAGAAACAGAGGTGGCCCTAAGGATGAGGACGTCTCCTGATCCCCAGGGAGCACCGGAGAGCCACCCGCTGGCTCTGTGGAGTTGCCCTGGCGCGGCCGCGGCTTCCGGCAGGACCAGCGGGACAGGGGCACGGAATCAGGGGGCGCCTACCCGGCGACTCGAGGCGTGGGGTTCAGTTCAGGTCCTGGTGGTGAGAGGAGAGGGGCTCCCTCCAGAGC
Source organism: Canis lupus baileyi (assembly GCF_048164855.1). Taxonomy (NCBI): domain Eukaryota; kingdom Metazoa; phylum Chordata; class Mammalia; order Carnivora; family Canidae; genus Canis; species Canis lupus. The sequence goes on along the minus strand of NW_027326445.1, from coordinate 153,136 downwards.
GGGGCCTCGAACTCCTCCCGGGTTTCGGCACCAAATCTCAGGTTTCATGCGACTGGTAGGCAAATGAACTAGAGAGGCCAGGCAAAGGTGGGTCAAAAGAGGCTTTCAGTGGGCGCATCTGGGGCGAGGTTCCCAGGCCCCGAGAGGGAGCAGAGCCGGGGAAGCCGGCTTTTGAAGGGGGAGTGCTAAGGGCTCGTGTCTGTACGGGCTGATAGGCATTGGGGCATGTGACTGGAGGAAGCGGTACGGGGCGATAAGCGCTTCTGCCTTTCTATGGGGTCTGGGTAAGTAAGGTATGGTTCAGGTTTCCTACCTGGGTCCTGTCTCGCCAGTGACGTGTCCTTGGGCGGCCACCAGGGTTGAAGCCGGGGAGACCCCGATAAGTAGTGGGAGAAAGATCACTCGTTTGTGCTTCTCCGGGAGGCTGGCCAGGAGGGCTACTTCTGCCCGACTAGAGAGAGTTCGTCGCGGAACCAGGGAGACAGGCAGACAGAGGAGAGAGGCAGAGGTACCTAGAGATTCAGAAAGGCTGCCCGTTGCGCCAAGAGAGACCACGGATCGGGGCGTGATGAGAGGTAACATTTGACAGGGTGACTACACGCAGGGAAGACCTAAGGGTGGAGTAAGACAAAGGGAAGTGGTGGTTGAGAGGGTCCGTGAATAAGGCATTGTCCAGGAGAGAGGGAGAATGCAATGCCCTGGAGGTGCGGGTGTGAGGTTGGCGCAGTTCAATGCGTTCGGGAGGGGAACGGCCACCAGGGAAGAGGGGGGCTTTGCCCCAGGCGGCACAGATAAAACAGTGGGACAGATTGCCCATGCCTGAAAGGCTGGAGAGGGAAGTAAGTGCCTTGTTGGCTAAGTTTCATCTAGGAGAAGGGGCCCCGCCCCGGGCCTGAGCTGGGGTAGCCTGTAGGTGGGTTTGGAGAAGTTGCTCCTGTGCACGTATGGTGGGAGTCTGGTTCCTTCGGTCGGGTTGGATTGGTGGAAGTGAGAGCCGCACGTGTGTATGTCGTGTAGATGCGGGGAGAGAAGACGGTAGGGTAGGAGGAAAAGGGGCAGCGGTACAATTTTGCGGTTACCCCCGTCGCCCAGTGGGAATCCCAAGGGTCCAGAATAGTTAGGCCATAGTTACTGTGTGTTCTGTAGAAGCGGCCTCATGGGTCACTGGTTGCAAAGGTGCCAGCGAAAGGGTCCCGGCACAAGTGGCCAAGGCGATGAATATTCCAGTAGCGATAAGGGCAGCATCCGTGGATTTCAACCGGGTAGTTTTGGCAGGTAGGATGGGTCTTGATCATAGGTGGAAGAGATTCTAGGATCAGATGTGGATACAGGAATTGACTGGCAATTGGGGATGGAGAAATTGATGAGGGCCTGGCAACCCAGTGGTTGACAATCAGTGGTGGACATTCCCCGGTGCCAGGTTTCTGTCATGTAAACGTCCACCTAAACCCAGGGTCAGTGGTCGGGTGACCAGGAGGTAGGACCAGGAGGAGGAGGATGGAGCCATAGCAGTATTGGAGTAGGTCCCAAAGGTGGTCCTGCGCATCCGTGTCCTGAGGGGCCTCGCTTTCACTTAGAGCTGTGTACCCCGCGGGTGGTGTGCTAGGAGTTTGGCGGCCGTGGGGGTCATAAGGGCCACCGTATAGGGACCGGTGCACTTAGGCTGTAAGGTTTTTGGGTATAGTTCTTGTAGCAGGACGCTATCCCCTGGGGCCAGGGCTTGGGGAGTATCTGCTGTGGGTTCCCCTGGAGTCGGGCTGACTGAGTCGCATGGGCCCACAGGAGGGCTCTTAGAAGAGTTAGGTAAGGTAGGCAAGATAGGAGCAGAGGAGGCGGTGACGGGAAGATTTTGAGTGAGCAGGAAGGGCCGCCCACGAGAAGCTGAAAGGGACTTGGACCCCACGGCCCTCTAGGGGAAGCTCTGAGCCTTGTTAAAGCCAGCGGGAGGAGGGTGGCCAGGACGGGCGGGCTTCAAGGGCAGTTTGGTGAGACGTCCCTCGAGAAGGCCGTCGGCCCGCTCTCCCTTACCCGAAGACTGGGGTTGGTATGGGATATGGGGTTTCCAGGTAATATTTAGGCTCTCGGAGACTTGCTGGGTGATGCTGGAGATGAGGCCGGGCCGTTGTCAGATGGTAGGGTCCGCGGGAGGCCGAACCTCGGAATGATGTGTTGGAGGGCTATGGTGGCCGCCGCCTCCGCAGTGTCCCGAGGTATGGAGAAAGCCCCTATCCACCGTGTAAAGGTGTCCACTGAGGCTAACAGGTAGGGAAAGGATTTATGGCGTGGCACGTGGGAAAAGTCAGGCTGCCAGTCCTCGCCAGGTTGGTGTGCGCAGAGCTGGGGATTGGGCCCCGCCGGGCCTGCAAATTCCCCCTCGAGCGTTGACCGTGGAGCAGGGTTTGCAAGACTTCGGCGCCTCTCCGGTAACCTGTGGCACATGTGGAGGGTGGAAAAGGGGTTGTAGGAACTGGTGTAAGGCCTTGGGCCCGACGTGTAGGGACTGCCGTATGTCTGAAACGATCATGGGGGCTGAAGGGTCTGGAAGAGCGAGTTTCTTTGGAATGAAGATGCGGCCTTTGTCCCTGGCGATTCCTCCCATCCTTTTGGGTGTCTGTCTGAGTTTCCTGGTGTGTGTAAGAGGGGGACTGTGGTGTGTGGAGGAAGAGGAGGGGAGCTGGTGGGGGTCTAAGGCAGTGGGTCGGGCAGTGGAGAGTCGGCTTTGTTGTTGCCTCGGGACACCAGGTCCTCGGAGGGTCGGTCCACGACAGTGGACAGTGGCTACTTGAGTGAGGTTGGGGGGTCTGAGGGTCTGGGCTGAGGGTCTCCAGTAGTTGTGAAATGAGGTGCCCATTGATTCTGGGTGGTACCCTTGGTGGTAAGACACCCTCGCTCTTGCCAGAGGACAGAATGTGTGTGTGTGATGAGGGAGGCGTATTTGGAGGCAGTGTATGTGGTGTCCCGAGGGGGAGGGCAGCCGCCTCCAGGACGGCATCGAGGGTAAGCAAGTACGGCGTAGGCCGCGTGTCTCTCTCTGGCCGTCCGGGGCGATGAGAGAACTACCATCCACAAAGAGGATTCATTCGGTCAGGCTTCGGGAGGGCTTGATAGGAAAGTCCCGACGTGGAGGAGTCAGCTCGTGCAGGAGTTGAGGGCAGGAATGGGAGGGTTCTGAGTGAGTCGCGGGGGGAGTACCCACCCGCAGGAGGGGAGCAGGATTTAGACGAGAGGTTGGTGGGTGGTAGATGTCCGGGTTTTCGATGAAGAGGAGAAGATCAAGTTGGAGTCTAGCGGGGTCCAGATGAGAAACAGATTTCTGGCTCAGTAGATCTGTGTCCCAGGCGGTGAGAGGAGAAAACGGTGAGGGGCCTTGTAGAGTGAGTGTAAGGGCCTCCTTTGTCAGGGAGGCGGCCCCAGCCAGGGCTCTGAGACATGGTTGCCAGCCCTGAGCGGCGACATCTAGCTGTTGTGAGAGGTACGCCCGTGTCCGCTCCGTTGGTCCTGTTGGCTGTACCAGGAGGCGAGGGGCCGAGCGGGAACGTTCATCAGTCAATAAGTAGGGAGGTTTTGGGGGATCTGGAAGAGCTGAAACGGGTCCCAGAGTAAGGCAGTCTTCCCGTTTGGAGAAAAGGTGTTTGACAGGGGAGGGGTCTGTCCGTGGCCCCCGTGGGGTTGGTTTGGCTGCCCTGTGGAGGGGTCGTGCCAGGAGAGCGAAGTCAGGAATCCAGTACCAGAGGAAACCCACGAGAGCCAAGAAAGAGAGAAGGTTGTCGGCGTTCTGGCGGGGAGAGGGGAGGCCGGAGATGCTGGCGTTGTGGTAGGCGGAGGCGGTCTCCAGTGAGTGTTTTCGAGGTGTAGGGGTTAAGGATATACCCAGCTAGGTAACCGTGGGGGTGCAAAGTTGCGCTTTGGAGGGAGTGACCGGGTACCCTTTAGAACCAAGGAAGCTGAGGAGGAGAGCAGTGTCTTCCTGTGAGGAAGGTCGGGAGGGCCTACAAAGGGGAAGGTCATCGACTTCTTGGAGGAGTGTGCTCTGTGTGAAAGAGCCTTGTTGGAGATGTCTAGAAAGGGCCTGGCCAAAGAGATGGGGACTATCCTTGGAGTCCCTGAGGCAGGACCGTCCAGGCCAGTTGTCCTGAGGTATGTGTGTCGGGGTCTTCCCATGGGAAGGCCAAGAGAACGTATGAATGTGGGTGTGGAGGAGCAGTGAATCAAGAAGGCGTCTTTGAGGCCTAAGCGTGAGAAGTGAGTAGCGGTGGAGGGAACAGTAGGAAGTGGGGCGTATGGGTTGGGCACCAGCGGGTGGAGAGGGCTAGCAGCCTCGTTGATGAGTCTTCAACCTTGTACTAGGCGATAGGCTCCAGAAGGTTTCCTGGCAGGGAGAATGGGGGTGATGCTCGGGGAGCTGTTGGGGATAAGGAGGCCGTGCTGGCCAAGTCGGTCTGTACTAGGTTTAAGTCCCCGTCGGTGAGTTTCCGAAATGGAGAATTGGGGCTGAGAAGGAGAGGAGGCGGGGGGGTTTGATCTTTTAAGTGGGTTTTGACTGGGGGGTGGTGAGTGGCCACCATTGGTTTAGAGGTGTCCCAGACTTGGGGGTTAAGGGGTAGAGGGAGACGGGGGGCGTGGAGTGGAGGGATCAGGAGAAATGAAGGGTAAGACGAGGTGAGCAGAGGCAGTGGGTGAGGGAGAAAGACGAACGGTGGCCTTGAGTTTGTGTAGGATCTCCCGGCCGAGGAGAGGAGCCGGGCAGGAAGGAGTTCTAAGGAAGGAGGGTGAGAGGGGAGCCCGTCCGTGGAGTAGATGGAGGTGCCATCAGTTCCCCCCACCACCACCACTGGAGAGGGGAACCCGGCACCCGAGTGGAAGGCAGAATGGAGCCAGTCGCCCCGTGTCCAGCAGGAAAGAGACGGACTTCCCCGCTCCCGGGAGCAGGACCCCACGTTGTGCCCCAGGTAGCAAATCCGAGAAAGCCCCCAGGAGCCGACACCGATGCAAACACACGAGGGTTTCTTTACAAGCTCGAGCTTGGGTCCAAGTATACCCGACACGGCGGAGCAGGGACTTGGACCCCGGGGCTCAGAGGCGTAGCAGCTTTCCGGGGGCCAGTGGCCCACGGGATTGTAACACACACAGAAGGTTGCACAGTCATGTGAGTCCGCCCGCAACTGGGGGCCAGTTGACTCCCAGTTTACCCTACCTATGGTGACCGTTTGAACTGGCCTATCACTCTGGTCAGAATTGGCGCGCAGTGTTGGGGGGCACAAGCGGGGGTTACATTTTTATGATCTGATTTCGGGTAAGGGTGTGCTCAGTGGCTTGACTAGGGTGGGGCAGCGCCTTAAGCAATAAGCAGGTCCTGTGGGGGTCATAGCAGGAGGTGGCGGGTGCAGCAGAAAATGGAGTTAGTCCTGCTCCGCTTGTCCAGGGGCAGGGGATTTTTGTGAAATTCCCTGGGTCCCACACCCCAGGCTCGGCCTGGGTTAGGGGGTGTCCGAGTCTGGGCCCCGCGAGTCGTGGTCCAGTCCGAGTAGTCGGAAGGTTGGACTTTGCGGCTCAGGGTTGCCTCCGTGTGGAGGCGCCGAGGATGCCCCGAGACCAGGGCAGGCGGATTTCCAGTGGCCCGTCACTCGACATCGCGGGCCTGGCCGCGTCGGCTCCGTGATCCTGGGACATTGACGGGCCCGGTGTCCCTCGGTGCCGCGTCTGACGCAAGCCCCAGGCGGGATGCGGTGGGGTGCCCCTCTGTGTGCCTCCCGGAGCCCGCCGGCCGCAGGGCTGCCAGCGAGGCTGGGGTGTGGAGTTGCACCTGCACCTGCAGCTGCAGTCTGGCCTGCCCCTGCGGTTCAGCCGCTCTTCGTCTCGGGTGTTCAAGACGTTCAATGCCATGGTCGGCAGGTCGGGAATGGGAGTTTGGGGACCCTCTTCGGCCTTCTTGAATTTTTTTTTCCGGGTATCGGGGAGGACTGAGAGAGAAAATGCGTCGCCACCACAGTAGCCCTGGACGGGGCCGGGGAGGCAGGGTCCAGGCGAGGGTACTGGGTTACAGCCTCAGCGAGCCTCTGAAGGCAAAGAGCAGGCTTCTCATCTGGGTTCTGAGCGACTTGCCGGACCCTAGCGTAGTTGACAGACAGCCCTGTTAGAGACCGCCCGCGTGCCAGCGTGGAGACAGTGGACGTGGGGCGGCGGCGGCGGCGGCGGCGGCGGCGGCGGCGGCCCCCCCCCTCCCGGCCCGTCTGCTAAGGGCGTGCGGGATCCTCGGCGGGAACCGCCCGAGCACCGATTGGCACAGCCCCGTCGGTGAAACGGACCCGGCCGGCGTGTTGTCGGGCGGCAGCCTGCATTCGCTCCCTGTCCTCTGGTGGAAGGGGGGTGGTCTGCAGCACATGCAAATCCTGCCAAGTCAAGCAAGCCCTCTGCCTGGGCCAAATACTGAATTCTTGGCTGCAGTCCCGGGTTAGCAGAGTAAGAGCCCAGCCCCCTTTTCCATGTGGGAAAGGTCCTGAAGGGAGAAAGCGTGGACCCGAACAATCCCTTCAGCTCCCACCACCTGTCGCAGGGGGCCGGCCAGGTCAGGGGAGGCGAGACCTTGTGGGATCTTGTGCACCTGGATCGGAGGGGAGGTAGGGGGGTGAAGGTTGGGGGTCAGAAACGGGTAAGGAGGTGTGTGGTTGGGAGGCAGGAGGAGGAGAAGGGGGCAGGGGGCAGGGCTGGCGTTCCCCTAGTAGGTGTTCGGGCCAGGGTGTCAGGGGACCCTGAGACAGGGGAAGGGGGAAAGGATTCGGGGGCTCTTGGAGCTGAGGGAATGGGTGGAGGGGGCGGAGGGAGCGGCTCCCGCGCCGAAAGGACCTGGGTGGTGGAACATTGGGAGCAGAGAGAGGGGCGAGAGCGGAGGTCCCAGAAAGCCTGCATGTCTGGGACCTTGGTCCGCTTGCCCTGAGGTCTAGAGATTGTCCTGGGCCGTGAGAATTTGGTAGTCAGAAGTACCCTCAGGGGCCGTGGAGACTGATTGTCCAGGTAATATTGGGGCCGGGCCACCGTAGAGAAATGAATGAGGCTGAGGCGGCGCCTTTTCAGGTCCTGGGAAAGGCCCCGGGTTTTCTTTCTTTTCTTTTTTTTTAAGTTTTTATTTATTTATGATAGTCACACACAGAGAGAGAGGGGGTGGGGGGCAGAGACACAAGCACATGCACCGGGAGCCTGACGTGGGATTCGGTGCCGGGTCTCCAGGATCGGACCCTGGGTCAAAGGCAGGCGCCAGACCGCTGCGCCACCCAGGGATCCCGGCCCCGGGTTTTGAAATTGGACAGTAGACAACCCGTCGGAGTTTCGGGGTCACATTGGGATTGGGCAGTTCCATGATTCGCACCGGGTAACCCGGAGACTGAAGACAGGCGTCCCCGTTTGCAGCCCAGGGTCACCAGAGAAACAGAGGTGGCCCTAAGGATGAGGACGTCTCCTGATCCCCAGGGAGCACCGGAGAGCCACCCGCTGGCTCTGTGGAGTTGCCCTGGCGCGGCCGCGGCTTCCGGCAGGACCAGCGGGACAGGGGCACGGAATCAGGGGGCGCCTACCCGGCGACTCGAGGCGTGGGGTTCAGTTCAGGTCCTGGTGGTGAGAGGAGAGGGGCTCCCTCCAGAGCGGGGCCTCGAACTCCTCCCGGGTTTCGGCACCAAATCTCAGGTTTCATGCGACTGGTAGGCAAATGAACTAGAGAGGCCAGGCAAAGGTGGGTCAAAAGAGGCTTTCAGTGGGCGCATCTGGGGCGAGGTTCCCAGGCCCCGAGAGGGAGCAGAGCCGGGGAAGCCGGCTTTTGAAGGGGGAGTGCTAAGGGCTCGTGTCTGTACGGGCTGATAGGCATTGGGGCATGTGACTGGAGGAAGCGGTACGGGGCGATAAGCGCTTCTGCCTTTCTATGGGGTCTGGGTAAGTAAGGTATGGTTCAGGTTTCCTACCTGGGTCCTGTCTCGCCAGTGACGTGTCCTTGGGCGGCCACCAGGGTTGAAGCCGGGGAGACCCCGATAAGTAGTGGGAGAAAGATCACTCGTTTGTGCTTCTCCGGGAGGCTGGCCAGGAGGGCTACTTCTGCCCGACTAGAGAGAGTTCGTCGCGGAACCAGGGAGACAGGCAGACAGAGGAGAGAGGCAGAGGTACCTAGAGATTCAGAAAGGCTGCCCGTTGCGCCAAGAGAGACCACGGATCGGGGCGTGATGAGAGGTAACATTTGACAGGGTGACTACACGCAGGGAAGACCTAAGGGTGGAGTAAGACAAAGGGAAGTGGTGGTTGAGAGGGTCCGTGAATAAGGCATTGTCCAGGAGAGAGGGAGAATGCAATGCCCTGGAGGTGCGGGTGTGAGGTTGGCGCAGTTCAATGCGTTCGGGAGGGGAACGGCCACCAGGGAAGAGGGGGGCTTTGCCCCAGGCGGCACAGATAAAACAGTGGGACAGATTGCCCATGCCTGAAAGGCTGGAGAGGGAAGTAAGTGCCTTGTTGGCTAAGTTTCATCTAGGAGAAGGGGCCCCGCCCCGGGCCTGAGCTGGGGTAGCCTGTAGGTGGGTTTGGAGAAGTTGCTCCTGTGCACGTATGGTGGGAGTCTGGTTCCTTCGGTCGGGTTGGATTGGTGGAAGTGAGAGCCGCACGTGTGTATGTCGTGTAGATGCGGGGAGAGAAGACGGTAGGGTAGGAGGAAAAGGGGCAGCGGTACAATTTTGCGGTTACCCCCGTCGCCCAGTGGGAATCCCAAGGGTCCAGAATAGTTAGGCCATAGTTACTGTGTGTTCTGTAGAAGCGGCCTCATGGGTCACTGGTTGCAAAGGTGCCAGCGAAAGGGTCCCGGCACAAGTGGCCAAGGCGATGAATATTCCAGTAGCGATAAGGGCAGCATCCGTGGATTTCAACCGGGTAGTTTTGGCAGGTAGGATGGGTCTTGATCATAGGTGGAAGAGATTCTAGGATCAGATGTGGATACAGGAATTGACTGGCAATTGGGGATGGAGAAATTGATGAGGGCCTGGCAACCCAGTGGTTGACAATCAGTGGTGGACATTCCCCGGTGCCAGGTTTCTGTCATGTAAACGTCCACCTAAACCCAGGGTCAGTGGTCGGGTGACCAGGAGGTAGGACCAGGAGGAGGAGGATGGAGCCATAGCAGTATTGGAGTAGGTCCCAAAGGTGGTCCTGCGCATCCGTGTCCTGAGGGGCCTCGCTTTCACTTAGAGCTGTGTACCCCGCGGGTGGTGTGCTAGGAGTTTGGCGGCCGTGGGGGTCATAAGGGCCACCGTATAGGGACCGGTGCACTTAGGCTGTAAGGTTTTTGGGTATAGTTCTTGTAGCAGGACGCTATCCCCTGGGGCCAGGGCTTGGGGAGTATCTGCTGTGGGTTCCCCTGGAGTCGGGCTGACTGAGTCGCATGGGCCCACAGGAGGGCTCTTAGAAGAGTTAGGTAAGGTAGGCAAGATAGGAGCAGAGGAGGCGGTGACGGGAAGATTTTGAGTGAGCAGGAAGGGCCGCCCACGAGAAGCTGAAAGGGACTTGGACCCCACGGCCCTCTAGGGGAAGCTCTGAGCCTTGTTAAAGCCAGCGGGAGGAGGGTGGCCAGGACGGGCGGGCTTCAAGGGCAGTTTGGTGAGACGTCCCTCGAGAAGGCCGTCGGCCCGCTCTCCCTTACCCGAAGACTGGGGTTGGTATGGGATATGGGGTTTCCAGGTAATATTTAGGCTCTCGGAGACTTGCTGGGTGATGCTGGAGATGAGGCCGGGCCGTTGTCAGATGGTAGGGTCCGCGGGAGGCCGAACCTCGGAATGATGTGTTGGAGGGCTATGGTGGCCGCCGCCTCCGCAGTGTCCCGAGGTATGGAGAAAGCCCCTATCCACCGTGTAAAGGTGTCCACTGAGGCTAACAGGTAGGGAAAGGATTTATGGCGTGGCACGTGGGAAAAGTCAGGCTGCCAGTCCTCGCCAGGTTGGTGTGCGCAGAGCTGGGGATTGGGCCCCGCCGGGCCTGCAAATTCCCCCTCGAGCGTTGACCGTGGAGCAGGGTTTGCAAGACTTCGGCGCCTCTCCGGTAACCTGTGGCACATGTGGAGGGTGGAAAAGGGGTTGTAGGAACTGGTGTAAGGCCTTGGGCCCGACGTGTAGGGACTGCCGTATGTCTGAAACGATCATGGGGGCTGAAGGGTCTGGAAGAGCGAGTTTCTTTGGAATGAAGATGCGGCCTTTGTCCCTGGCGATTCCTCCCATCCTTTTGGGTGTCTGTCTGAGTTTCCTGGTGTGTGTAAGAGGGGGACTGTGGTGTGTGGAGGAAGAGGAGGGGAGCTGGTGGGGGTCTAAGGCAGTGGGTCGGGCAGTGGAGAGTCGGCTTTGTTGTTGCCTCGGGACACCAGGTCCTCGGAGGGTCGGTCCACGACAGTGGACAGTGGCTACTTGAGTGAGGTTGGGGGGTCTGAGGGTCTGGGCTGAGGGTCTCCAGTAGTTGTGAAATGAGGTGCCCATTGATTCTGGGTGGTACCCTTGGTGGTAAGACACCCTCGCTCTTGCCAGAGGACAGAATGTGTGTGTGTGATGAGGGAGGCGTATTTGGAGGCAGTGTATGTGGTGTCCCGAGGGGGAGGGCAGCCGCCTCCAGGACGGCATCGAGGGTAAGCAAGTACGGCGTAGGCCGCGTGTCTCTCTCTGGCCGTCCGGGGCGATGAGAGAACTACCATCCACAAAGAGGATTCATTCGGTCAGGCTTCGGGAGGGCTTGATAGGAAAGTCCCGACGTGGAGGAGTCAGCTCGTGCAGGAGTTGAGGGCAGGAATGGGAGGGTTCTGAGTGAGTCGCGGGGGGAGTACCCACCCGCAGGAGGGGAGCAGGATTTAGACGAGAGGTTGGTGGGTGGTAGATGTCCGGGTTTGCGATGAAGAGGAGAAGATCAAGTTGGAGTCTAGCGGGGTCCAGATGAGAAACAGATTTCTGGCTCAGTAGATCTGTGTCCCAGGCGGTGAGAGGAGAAAACGGTGAGGGGCCTTGTAGAGTGAGTGTAAGGGCCTCCTTTGTCAGGGAGGCGGCCCCAGCCAGGGCTCTGAGACATGGTTGCCAGCCCTGAGCGGCGACATCTAGCTGTTGTGAGAGGTACGCCCGTGTCCGCTCCGTTGGTCCTGTTGGCTGTACCAGGAGGCGAGGGGCCGAGCGGGAACGTTCATCAGTCAATAAGTAGGGAGGTTTTGGGGGATCTGGAAGAGCTGAAACGGGTCCCAGAGTAAGGCAGTCTTCCCGTTTGCAGAGAAGGTGTTTGACAGGGGAGGGGTCTGTCCGTGGCCCCCGTGGGGTTGGTTTGGCTGCCCTGTGGAGGGGTCGTGCCAGGAGAGCGAAGTCAGGAATCCAGTACCAGAGGAAACCCACGAGAGCCAAGAAAGAGAGAAGGTTGTCGGCGTTCTGGCGGGGAGAGGGGAGGCCGGAGATGCTGGCGTTGTGGTAGGCGGAGGCGGTCTCCAGTGAGTGTTTTCGAGGTGTAGGGGTTAAGGATATACCCAGCTAGGTAACCGTGGGGGTGCAAAGTTGCGCTTTGGAGGGAGTGACCGGGTACCCTTTAGAACCAAGGAAGCTGAGGAGGAGAGCAGTGTCTTCCTGTGAGGAAGGTCGGGAGGGCCTACAAAGGGGAAGGTCATCGACTTCTTGGAGGAGTGTGCTCTGTGTGAAAGAGCCTTGTTGGAGATGTCTAGAAAGGGCCTGGCCAAAGAGATGGGGACTATCCTTGGAGTCCCTGAGGCAGGACCGTCCAGGCCAGTTGTCCTGAGGTATGTGTGTCGGGGTCTTCCCATGGGAAGGCCAAGAGAACGTATGAATGTGGGTGTGGAGGAGCAGTGAATCAAGAAGGCGTCTTTGAGGCCTAAGCGTGAGAAGTGAGTAGCGGTGGAGGGAACAGTAGGAAGTGGGGCGTATGGGTTGGGCACCAGCGGGTGGAGAGGGCTAGCAGCCTCGTTGATGAGTCTTCAACCTTGTACTAGGCGATAGGCTCCAGAAGGTTTCCTGGCAGGGAGAATGGGGGTGATGCTCGGGGAGCTGTTGGGGATAAGGAGGCCGTGCTGGCCAAGTCGGTCTGTACTAGGTTTAAGTCCCCGTCGGTGAGTTTCCGAAATGGAGAATTGGGGCTGAGAAGGAGAGGAGGCGGGGGGGTTTGATCTTTTAAGTGGGTTTTGACTGGGGGGTGGTGAGTGGCCACCATTGGTTTAGAGGTGTCCCAGACTTGGGGGTTAAGGGGTAGAGGGAGACGGGGGGCGTGGAGTGGAGGGATCAGGAGAAATGAAGGGTAAGACGAGGTGAGCAGAGGCAGTGGGTGAGGGAGAAAGACGAACGGTGGCCTTGAGTTTGTGTAGGATCTCCCGGCCGAGGAGAGGAGCCGGGCAGGAAGGAGTTCTAAGGAAGGAGGGTGAGAGGGGAGCCCGTCCGTGGAGTAGATGGAGGTGCCATCAGTTCCCCCCACCACCACCACTGGAGAGGGGAACCCGGCACCCGAGTGGAAGGCAGAATGGAGCCAGTCGCCCCGTGTCCAGCAGGAAAGAGACGGACTTCCCCGCTCCCGGGAGCAGGACCCCACGTTGTGCCCCAGGTAGCAAATCCGAGAAAGCCCCCAGGAGCCGACACCGATGCAAACACACGAGGGTTTCTTTACAAGCTCGAGCTTGGGTCCAAGTATACCCGACACGGCGGAGCAGGGACTTGGACCCCGGGGCTCAGAGGCGTAGCAGCTTTCCGGGGGCCAGTGGCCCACGGGATTGTAACACACACAGAAGGTTGCACAGTCATGTGAGTCCGCCCGCAACTGGGGGCCAGTTGACTCCCAGTTTACCCTACCTATGGTGACCGTTTGAACTGGCCTATCACTCTGGTCAGAATTGGCGCGCAGTGTTGGGGGGCACAAGCGGGGGTTACATTTTTATGATCTGATTTCGGGTAAGGGTGTGCTCAGTGGCTTGACTAGGGTGGGGCAGCGCCTTAAGCAATAAGCAGGTCCTGTGGGGGTCATAGCAGGAGGTGGCGGGTGCAGCAGAAAATGGAGTTAGTCCTGCTCCGCTTGTCCAGGGGCAGGGGATTTTTGTGAAATTCCCTGGGTCCCACACCCCAGGCTCGGCCTGGGTTAGGGGGTGTCCGAGTCTGGGCCCCGCGAGTCGTGGTCCAGTCCGAGTAGTCGGAAGGTTGGACTTTGCGGCTCAGGGTTGCCTCCGTGTGGAGGCGCCGAGGATGCCCCGAGACCAGGGCAGGCGGATTTCCAGTGGCCCGTCACTCGACATCGCGGGCCTGGCCGCGTCGGCTCCGTGATCCTGGGACATTGACGGGCCCGGTGTCCCTCGGTGCCGCGTCTGACGCAAGCCCCAGGCGGGATGCGGTGGGGTGCCCCTCTGTGTGCCTCCCGGAGCCCGCCGGCCGCAGGGCTGCCAGCGAGGCTGGGGTGTGGAGTTGCACCTGCACCTGCAGCTGCAGTCTGGCCTGCCCCTGCGGTTCAGCCGCTCTTCGTCTCGGGTGTTCAAGACGTTCAATGCCATGGTCGGCAGGTCGGGAATGGGAGTTTGGGGACCCTCTTCGGCCTTCTTGAATTTTTTTTTCCGGGTATCGGGGAGGACTGAGAGAGAAAATGCGTCGCCACCACAGTAGCCCTGGACGGGGCCGGGGAGGCAGGGTCCAGGCGAGGGTACTGGGTTACAGCCTCAGCGAGCCTCTGAAGGCAAAGAGCAGGCTTCTCATCTGGGTTCTGAGCGACTTGCCGGACCCTAGCGTAGTTGACAGACAGCCCTGTTAGAGACCGCCCGCGTGCCAGCGTGGAGACAGTGGACGTGGGGCGGCGGCGGCGGCGGCGGCGGCGGCGGCGGCGGCCCCCCCCCTCCCGGCCCGTCTGCTAAGGGCGTGCGGGATCCTCGGCGGGAACCGCCCGAGCACCGATTGGCACAGCCCCGTCGGTGAAACGGACCCGGCCGGCGTGTTGTCGGGCGGCAGCCTGCATTCGCTCCCTGTCCTCTGGTGGAAGGGGGGTGGTCTGCAGCACATGCAAATCCTGCCAAGTCAAGCAAGCCCTCTGCCTGGGCCAAATACTGAATTCTTGGCTGCAGTCCCGGGTTAGCAGAGTAAGAGCCCAGCCCCCTTTTCCATGTGGGAAAGGTCCTGAAGGGAGAAAGCGTGGACCCGAACAATCCCTTCAGCTCCCACCACCTGTCGCAGGGGGCCGGCCAGGTCAGGGGAGGCGAGACCTTGTGGGATCTTGTGCACCTGGATCGGAGGGGAGGTAGGGGGGTGAAGGTTGGGGGTCAGAAACGGGTAAGGAGGTGTGTGGTTGGGAGGCAGGAGGAGGAGAAGGGGGCAGGGGGCAGGGCTGGCGTTCCCCTAGTAGGTGTTCGGGCCAGGGTGTCAGGGGACCCTGAGACAGGGGAAGGGGGAAAGGATTCGGGGGCTCTTGGAGCTGAGGGAATGGGTGGAGGGGGCGGAGGGAGCGGCTCCCGCGCCGAAAGGACCTGGGTGGTGGAACATTGGGAGCAGAGAGAGGGGCGAGAGCGGAGGTCCCAGAAAGCCTGCATGTCTGGGACCTTGGTCCGCTTGCCCTGAGGTCTAGAGATTGTCCTGGGCCGTGAGAATTTGGTAGTCAGAAGTACCCTCAGGGGCCGTGGAGACTGATTGTCCAGGTAATATTGGGGCCGGGCCACCGTAGAGAAATGAATGAGGCTGAGGCGGCGCCTTTTCAGGTCCTGGGAAAGGCCCCGGGTTTTCTTTCTTTTCTTTTTTTTTAAGTTTTTATTTATTTATGATAGTCACACACAGAGAGAGAGGGGGTGGGGGGCAGAGACACAAGCACATGCACCGGGAGCCTGACGTGGGATTCGGTGCCGGGTCTCCAGGATCGGACCCTGGGTCAAAGGCAGGCGCCAGACCGCTGCGCCACCCAGGGATCCCGGCCCCGGGTTTTGAAATTGGACAGTAGACAACCCGTCGGAGTTTCGGGGTCACATTGGGATTGGGCAGTTCCATGATTCGCACCGGGTAACCCGGAGACTGAAGACAGGCGTCCCCGTTTGCAGCCCAGGGTCACCAGAGAAACAGAGGTGGCCCTAAGGATGAGGACGTCTCCTGATCCCCAGGGAGCACCGGAGAGCCACCCGCTGGCTCTGTGGAGTTGCCCTGGCGCGGCCGCGGCTTCCGGCAGGACCAGCGGGACAGGGGCACGGAATCAGGGGGCGCCTACCCGGCGACTCGAGGCGTGGGGTTCAGTTCAGGTCCTGGTGGTGAGAGGAGAGGGGCTCCCTCCAGAGCGGGGCCTCGAACTCCTCCCGGGTTTCGGCACCAAATCTCAGGTTTCATGCGACTGGTAGGCAAATGAACTAGAGAGGCCAGGCAAAGGTGGGTCAAAAGAGGCTTTCAGTGGGCGCATCTGGGGCGAGGTTCCCAGGCCCCGAGAGGGAGCAGAGCCGGGGAAGCCGGCTTTTGAAGGGGGAGTGCTAAGGGCTCGTGTCTGTACGGGCTGATAGGCATTGGGGCATGTGACTGGAGGAAGCGGTACGGGGCGATAAGCGCTTCTGCCTTTCTATGGGGTCTGGGTAAGTAAGGTATGGTTCAGGTTTCCTACCTGGGTCCTGTCTCGCCAGTGACGTGTCCTTGGGCGGCCACCAGGGTTGAAGCCGGGGAGACCCCGATAAGTAGTGGGAGAAAGATCACTCGTTTGTGCTTCTCCGGGAGGCTGGCCAGGAGGGCTACTTCTGCCCGACTAGAGAGAGTTCGTCGCGGAACCAGGGAGACAGGCAGACAGAGGAGAGAGGCAGAGGTACCTAGAGATTCAGAAAGGCTGCCCGTTGCGCCAAGAGAGACCACGGATCGGGGCGTGATGAGAGGTAACATTTGACAGGGTGACTACACGCAGGGAAGACCTAAGGGTGGAGTAAGACAAAGGGAAGTGGTGGTTGAGAGGGTCCGTGAATAAGGCATTGTCCAGGAGAGAGGGAGAATGCAATGCCCTGGAGGTGCGGGTGTGAGGTTGGCGCAGTTCAATGCGTTCGGGAGGGGAACGGCCACCAGGGAAGAGGGGGGCTTTGCCCCAGGCGGCACAGATAAAACAGTGGGACAGATTGCCCATGCCTGAAAGGCTGGAGAGGGAAGTAAGTGCCTTGTTGGCTAAGTTTCATCTAGGAGAAGGGGCCCCGCCCCGGGCCTGAGCTGGGGTAGCCTGTAGGTGGGTTTGGAGAAGTTGCTCCTGTGCACGTATGGTGGGAGTCTGGTTCCTTCGGTCGGGTTGGATTGGTGGAAGTGAGAGCCGCACGTGTGTATGTCGTGTAGATGCGGGGAGAGAAGACGGTAGGGTAGGAGGAAAAGGGGCAGCGGTACAATTTTGCGGTTACCCCCGTCGCCCAGTGGGAATCCCAAGGGTCCAGAATAGTTAGGCCATAGTTACTGTGTGTTCTGTAGAAGCGGCCTCATGGGTCACTGGTTGCAAAGGTGCCAGCGAAAGGGTCCCGGCACAAGTGGCCAAGGCGATGAATATTCCAGTAGCGATAAGGGCAGCATCCGTGGATTTCAACCGGGTAGTTTTGGCAGGTAGGATGGGTCTTGATCATAGGTGGAAGAGATTCTAGGATCAGATGTGGATACAGGAATTGACTGGCAATTGGGGATGGAGAAATTGATGAGGGCCTGGCAACCCAGTGGTTGACAATCAGTGGTGGACATTCCCCGGTGCCAGGTTTCTGTCATGTAAACGTCCACCTAAACCCAGGGTCAGTGGTCGGGTGACCAGGAGGTAGGACCAGGAGGAGGAGGATGGAGCCATAGCAGTATTGGAGTAGGTCCCAAAGGTGGTCCTGCGCATCCGTGTCCTGAGGGGCCTCGCTTTCACTTAGAGCTGTGTACCCCGCGGGTGGTGTGCTAGGAGTTTGGCGGCCGTGGGGGTCATAAGGGCCACCGTATAGGGACCGGTGCACTTAGGCTGTAAGGTTTTTGGGTATAGTTCTTGTAGCAGGACGCTATCCCCTGGGGCCAGGGCTTGGGGAGTATCTGCTGTGGGTTCCCCTGGAGTCGGGCTGACTGAGTCGCATGGGCCCACAGGAGGGCTCTTAGAAGAGTTAGGTAAGGTAGGCAAGATAGGAGCAGAGGAGGCGGTGACGGGAAGATTTTGAGTGAGCAGGAAGGGCCGCCCACGAGAAGCTGAAAGGGACTTGGACCCCACGGCCCTCTAGGGGAAGCTCTGAGCCTTGTTAAAGCCAGCGGGAGGAGGGTGGCCAGGACGGGCGGGCTTCAAGGGCAGTTTGGTGAGACGTCCCTCGAGAAGGCCGTCGGCCCGCTCTCCCTTACCCGAAGACTGGGGTTGGTATGGGATATGGGGTTTCCAGGTAATATTTAGGCTCTCGGAGACTTGCTGGGTGATGCTGGAGATGAGGCCGGGCCGTTGTCAGATGGTAGGGTCCGCGGGAGGCCGAACCTCGGAATGATGTGTTGGAGGGCTATGGTGGCCGCCGCCTCCGCAGTGTCCCGAGGTATGGAGAAAGCCCCTATCCACCGTGTAAAGGTGTCCACTGAGGCTAACAGGTAGGGAAAGGATTTATGGCGTGGCACGTGGGAAAAGTCAGGCTGCCAGTCCTCGCCAGGTTGGTGTGCGCAGAGCTGGGGATTGGGCCCCGCCGGGCCTGCAAATTCCCCCTCGAGCGTTGACCGTGGAGCAGGGTTTGCAAGACTTCGGCGCCTCTCCGGTAACCTGTGGCACATGTGGAGGGTGGAAAAGGGGTTGTAGGAACTGGTGTAAGGCCTTGGGCCCGACGTGTAGGGACTGCCGTATGTCTGAAACGATCATGGGGGCTGAAGGGTCTGGAAGAGCGAGTTTCTTTGGAATGAAGATGCGGCCTTTGTCCCTGGCGATTCCTCCCATCCTTTTGGGTGTCTGTCTGAGTTTCCTGGTGTGTGTAAGAGGGGGACTGTGGTGTGTGGAGGAAGAGGAGGGGAGCTGGTGGGGGTCTAAGGCAGTGGGTCGGGCAGTGGAGAGTCGGCTTTGTTGTTGCCTCGGGACACCAGGTCCTCGGAGGGTCGGTCCACGACAGTGGACAGTGGCTACTTGAGTGAGGTTGGGGGGTCTGAGGGTCTGGGCTGAGGGTCTCCAGTAGTTGTGAAATGAGGTGCCCATTGATTCTGGGTGGTACCCTTGGTGGTAAGACACCCTCGCTCTTGCCAGAGGACAGAATGTGTGTGTGTGATGAGGGAGGCGTATTTGGAGGCAGTGTATGTGGTGTCCCGAGGGGGAGGGCAGCCGCCTCCAGGACGGCATCGAGGGTAAGCAAGTACGGCGTAGGCCGCGTGTCTCTCTCTGGCCGTCCGGGGCGATGAGAGAACTACCATCCACAAAGAGGATTCATTCGGTCAGGCTTCGGGAGGGCTTGATAGGAAAGTCCCGACGTGGAGGAGTCAGCTCGTGCAGGAGTTGAGGGCAGGAATGGGAGGGTTCTGAGTGAGTCGCGGGGGGAGTACCCACCCGCAGGAGGGGAGCAGGATTTAGACGAGAGGTTGGTGGGTGGTAGATGTCCGGGTTTGCGATGAAGAGGAGAAGATCAAGTTGGAGTCTAGCGGGGTCCAGATGAGAAACAGATTTCTGGCTCAGTAGATCTGTGTCCCAGGCGGTGAGAGGAGAAAACGGTGAGGGGCCTTGTAGAGTGAGTGTAAGGGCCTCCTTTGTCAGGGAGGCGGCCCCAGCCAGGGCTCTGAGACATGGTTGCCAGCCCTGAGCGGCGACATCTAGCTGTTGTGAGAGGTACGCCCGTGTCCGCTCCGTTGGTCCTGTTGGCTGTACCAGGAGGCGAGGGGCCGAGCGGGAACGTTCATCAGTCAATAAGTAGGGAGGTTTTGGGGGATCTGGAAGAGCTGAAACGGGTCCCAGAGTAAGGCAGTCTTCCCGTTTGCAGAGAAGGTGTTTGACAGGGGAGGGGTCTGTCCGTGGCCCCCGTGGGGTTGGTTTGGCTGCCCTGTGGAGGGGTCGTGCCAGGAGAGCGAAGTCAGGAATCCAGTACCAGAGGAAACCCACGAGAGCCAAGAAAGAGAGAAGGTTGTCGGCGTTCTGGCGGGGAGAGGGGAGGCCGGAGATGCTGGCGTTGTGGTAGGCGGAGGCGGTCTCCAGTGAGTGTTTTCGAGGTGTAGGGGTTAAGGATATACCCAGCTAGGTAACCGTGGGGGTGCAAAGTTGCGCTTTGGAGGGAGTGACCGGGTACCCTTTAGAACCAAGGAAGCTGAGGAGGAGAGCAGTGTCTTCCTGTGAGGAAGGTCGGGAGGGCCTACAAAGGGGAAGGTCATCGACTTCTTGGAGGAGTGTGCTCTGTGTGAAAGAGCCTTGTTGGAGATGTCTAGAAAGGGCCTGGCCAAAGAGATGGGGACTATCCTTGGAGTCCCTGAGGCAGGACCGTCCAGGCCAGTTGTCCTGAGGTATGTGTGTCGGGGTCTTCCCATGGGAAGGCCAAGAGAACGTATGAATGTGGGTGTGGAGGAGCAGTGAATCAAGAAGGCGTCTTTGAGGCCTAAGCGTGAGAAGTGAGTAGCGGTGGAGGGAACAGTAGGAAGTGGGGCGTATGGGTTGGGCACCAGCGGGTGGAGAGGGCTAGCAGCCTCGTTGATGAGTCTTCAACCTTGTACTAGGCGATAGGCTCCAGAAGGTTTCCTGGCAGGGAGAATGGGGGTGATGCTCGGGGAGCTGTTGGGGATAAGGAGGCCGTGCTGGCCAAGTCGGTCTGTACTAGGTTTAAGTCCCCGTCGGTGAGTTTCCGAAATGGAGAATTGGGGCTGAGAAGGAGAGGAGGCGGGGGGGTTTGATCTTTTAAGTGGGTTTTGACTGGGGGGTGGTGAGTGGCCACCATTGGTTTAGAGGTGTCCCAGACTTGGGGGTTAAGGGGTAGAGGGAGACGGGGGGCGTGGAGTGGAGGGATCAGGAGAAATGAAGGGTAAGACGAGGTGAGCAGAGGCAGTGGGTGAGGGAGAAAGACGAACGGTGGCCTTGAGTTTGTGTAGGATCTCCCGGCCGAGGAGAGGAGCCGGGCAGGAAGGAGTTCTAAGGAAGGAGGGTGAGAGGGGAGCCCGTCCGTGGAGTAGATGGAGGTGCCATCAGTTCCCCCCACCACCACCACTGGAGAGGGGAACCCGGCACCCGAGTGGAAGGCAGAATGGAGCCAGTCGCCCCGTGTCCAGCAGGAAAGAGACGGACTTCCCCGCTCCCGGGAGCAGGACCCCACGTTGTGCCCCAGGTAGCAAATCCGAGAAAGCCCCCAGGAGCCGACACCGATGCAAACACACGAGGGTTTCTTTACAAGCTCGAGCTTGGGTCCAAGTATACCCGACACGGCGGAGCAGGGACTTGGACCCCGGGGCTCAGAGGCGTAGCAGCTTTCCGGGGGCCAGTGGCCCACGGGATTGTAACACACACAGAAGGTTGCACAGTCATGTGAGTCCGCCCGCAACTGGGGGCCAGTTGACTCCCAGTTTACCCTACCTATGGTGACCGTTTGAACTGGCCTATCACTCTGGTCAGAATTGGCGCGCAGTGTTGGGGGGCACAAGCGGGGGTTACATTTTTATGATCTGATTTCGGGTAAGGGTGTGCTCAGTGGCTTGACTAGGGTGGGGCAGCGCCTTAAGCAATAAGCAGGTCCTGTGGGGGTCATAGCAGGAGGTGGCGGGTGCAGCAGAAAATGGAGTTAGTCCTGCTCCGCTTGTCCAGGGGCAGGGGATTTTTGTGAAATTCCCTGGGTCCCACACCCCAGGCTCGGCCTGGGTTAGGGGGTGTCCGAGTCTGGGCCCCGCGAGTCGTGGTCCAGTCCGAGTAGTCGGAAGGTTGGACTTTGCGGCTCAGGGTTGCCTCCGTGTGGAGGCGCCGAGGATGCCCCGAGACCAGGGCAGGCGGATTTCCAGTGGCCCGTCACTCGACATCGCGGGCCTGGCCGCGTCGGCTCCGTGATCCTGGGACATTGACGGGCCCGGTGTCCCTCGGTGCCGCGTCTGACGCAAGCCCCAGGCGGGATGCGGTGGGGTGCCCCTCTGTGTGCCTCCCGGAGCCCGCCGGCCGCAGGGCTGCCAGCGAGGCTGGGGTGTGGAGTTGCACCTGCACCTGCAGCTGCAGTCTGGCCTGCCCCTGCGGTTCAGCCGCTCTTCGTCTCGGGTGTTCAAGACGTTCAATGCCATGGTCGGCAGGTCGGGAATGGGAGTTTGGGGACCCTCTTCGGCCTTCTTGAATTTTTTTTTCCGGGTATCGGGGAGGACTGAGAGAGAAAATGCGTCGCCACCACAGTAGCCCTGGACGGGGCCGGGGAGGCAGGGTCCAGGCGAGGGTACTGGGTTACAGCCTCAGCGAGCCTCTGAAGGCAAAGAGCAGGCTTCTCATCTGGGTTCTGAGCGACTTGCCGGACCCTAGCGTAGTTGACAGACAGCCCTGTTAGAGACCGCCCGCGTGCCAGCGTGGAGACAGTGGACGTGGGGCGGCGGCGGCGGCGGCGGCGGCGGCGGCGGCGGCCCCCCCCCTCCCGGCCCGTCTGCTAAGGGCGTGCGGGATCCTCGGCGGGAACCGCCCGAGCACCGATTGGCACAGCCCCGTCGGTGAAACGGACCCGGCCGGCGTGTTGTCGGGCGGCAGCCTGCATTCGCTCCCTGTCCTCTGGTGGAAGGGGGGTGGTCTGCAGCACATGCAAATCCTGCCAAGTCAAGCAAGCCCTCTGCCTGGGCCAAATACTGAATTCTTGGCTGCAGTCCCGGGTTAGCAGAGTAAGAGCCCAGCCCCCTTTTCCATGTGGGAAAGGTCCTGAAGGGAGAAAGCGTGGACCCGAACAATCCCTTCAGCTCCCACCACCTGTCGCAGGGGGCCGGCCAGGTCAGGGGAGGCGAGACCTTGTGGGATCTTGTGCACCTGGATCGGAGGGGAGGTAGGGGGGTGAAGGTTGGGGGTCAGAAACGGGTAAGGAGGTGTGTGGTTGGGAGGCAGGAGGAGGAGAAGGGGGCAGGGGGCAGGGCTGGCGTTCCCCTAGTAGGTGTTCGGGCCAGGGTGTCAGGGGACCCTGAGACAGGGGAAGGGGGAAAGGATTCGGGGGCTCTTGGAGCTGAGGGAATGGGTGGAGGGGGCGGAGGGAGCGGCTCCCGCGCCGAAAGGACCTGGGTGGTGGAACATTGGGAGCAGAGAGAGGGGCGAGAGCGGAGGTCCCAGAAAGCCTGCATGTCTGGGACCTTGGTCCGCTTGCCCTGAGGTCTAGAGATTGTCCTGGGCCGTGAGAATTTGGTAGTCAGAAGTACCCTCAGGGGCCGTGGAGACTGATTGTCCAGGTAATATTGGGGCCGGGCCACCGTAGAGAAATGAATGAGGCTGAGGCGGCGCCTTTTCAGGTCCTGGGAAAGGCCCCGGGTTTTCTTTCTTTTCTTTTTTTTTAAGTTTTTATTTATTTATGATAGTCACACACAGAGAGAGAGGGGGTGGGGGGCAGAGACACAAGCACATGCACCGGGAGCCTGACGTGGGATTCGGTGCCGGGTCTCCAGGATCGGACCCTGGGTCAAAGGCAGGCGCCAGACCGCTGCGCCACCCAGGGATCCCGGCCCCGGGTTTTGAAATTGGACAGTAGACAACCCGTCGGAGTTTCGGGGTCACATTGGGATTGGGCAGTTCCATGATTCGCACCGGGTAACCCGGAGACTGAAGACAGGCGTCCCCGTTTGCAGCCCAGGGTCACCAGAGAAACAGAGGTGGCCCTAAGGATGAGGACGTCTCCTGATCCCCAGGGAGCACCGGAGAGCCACCCGCTGGCTCTGTGGAGTTGCCCTGGCGCGGCCGCGGCTTCCGGCAGGACCAGCGGGACAGGGGCACGGAATCAGGGGGCGCCTACCCGGCGACTCGAGGCGTGGGGTTCAGTTCAGGTCCTGGTGGTGAGAGGAGAGGGGCTCCCTCCAGAGCGGGGCCTCGAACTCCTCCCGGGTTTCGGCACCAAATCTCAGGTTTCATGCGACTGGTAGGCAAATGAACTAGAGAGGCCAGGCAAAGGTGGGTCAAAAGAGGCTTTCAGTGGGCGCATCTGGGGCGAGGTTCCCAGGCCCCGAGAGGGAGCAGAGCCGGGGAAGCCGGCTTTTGAAGGGGGAGTGCTAAGGGCTCGTGTCTGTACGGGCTGATAGGCATTGGGGCATGTGACTGGAGGAAGCGGTACGGGGCGATAAGCGCTTCTGCCTTTCTATGGGGTCTGGGTAAGTAAGGTATGGTTCAGGTTTCCTACCTGGGTCCTGTCTCGCCAGTGACGTGTCCTTGGGCGGCCACCAGGGTTGAAGCCGGGGAGACCCCGATAAGTAGTGGGAGAAAGATCACTCGTTTGTGCTTCTCCGGGAGGCTGGCCAGGAGGGCTACTTCTGCCCGACTAGAGAGAGTTCGTCGCGGAACCAGGGAGACAGGCAGACAGAGGAGAGAGGCAGAGGTACCTAGAGATTCAGAAAGGCTGCCCGTTGCGCCAAGAGAGACCACGGATCGGGGCGTGATGAGAGGTAACATTTGACAGGGTGACTACACGCAGGGAAGACCTAAGGGTGGAGTAAGACAAAGGGAAGTGGTGGTTGAGAGGGTCCGTGAATAAGGCATTGTCCAGGAGAGAGGGAGAATGCAATGCCCTGGAGGTGCGGGTGTGAGGTTGGCGCAGTTCAATGCGTTCGGGAGGGGAACGGCCACCAGGGAAGAGGGGGGCTTTGCCCCAGGCGGCACAGATAAAACAGTGGGACAGATTGCCCATGCCTGAAAGGCTGGAGAGGGAAGTAAGTGCCTTGTTGGCTAAGTTTCATCTAGGAGAAGGGGCCCCGCCCCGGGCCTGAGCTGGGGTAGCCTGTAGGTGGGTTTGGAGAAGTTGCTCCTGTGCACGTATGGTGGGAGTCTGGTTCCTTCGGTCGGGTTGGATTGGTGGAAGTGAGAGCCGCACGTGTGTATG
Source organism: Canis lupus baileyi (assembly GCF_048164855.1). Classification (NCBI taxonomy): domain Eukaryota; kingdom Metazoa; phylum Chordata; class Mammalia; order Carnivora; family Canidae; genus Canis; species Canis lupus. Next base: position 129,219 of record NW_027326445.1, on the reverse strand, counting down.
TCGTGTAGATGCGGGGAGAGAAGACGGTAGGGTAGGAGGAAAAGGGGCAGCGGTACAATTTTGCGGTTACCCCCGTCGCCCAGTGGGAATCCCAAGGGTCCAGAATAGTTAGGCCATAGTTACTGTGTGTTCTGTAGAAGCGGCCTCATGGGTCACTGGTTGCAAAGGTGCCAGCGAAAGGGTCCCGGCACAAGTGGCCAAGGCGATGAATATTCCAGTAGCGATAAGGGCAGCATCCGTGGATTTCAACCGGGTAGTTTTGGCAGGTAGGATGGGTCTTGATCATAGGTGGAAGAGATTCTAGGATCAGATGTGGATACAGGAATTGACTGGCAATTGGGGATGGAGAAATTGATGAGGGCCTGGCAACCCAGTGGTTGACAATCAGTGGTGGACATTCCCCGGTGCCAGGTTTCTGTCATGTAAACGTCCACCTAAACCCAGGGTCAGTGGTCGGGTGACCAGGAGGTAGGACCAGGAGGAGGAGGATGGAGCCATAGCAGTATTGGAGTAGGTCCCAAAGGTGGTCCTGCGCATCCGTGTCCTGAGGGGCCTCGCTTTCACTTAGAGCTGTGTACCCCGCGGGTGGTGTGCTAGGAGTTTGGCGGCCGTGGGGGTCATAAGGGCCACCGTATAGGGACCGGTGCACTTAGGCTGTAAGGTTTTTGGGTATAGTTCTTGTAGCAGGACGCTATCCCCTGGGGCCAGGGCTTGGGGAGTATCTGCTGTGGGTTCCCCTGGAGTCGGGCTGACTGAGTCGCATGGGCCCACAGGAGGGCTCTTAGAAGAGTTAGGTAAGGTAGGCAAGATAGGAGCAGAGGAGGCGGTGACGGGAAGATTTTGAGTGAGCAGGAAGGGCCGCCCACGAGAAGCTGAAAGGGACTTGGACCCCACGGCCCTCTAGGGGAAGCTCTGAGCCTTGTTAAAGCCAGCGGGAGGAGGGTGGCCAGGACGGGCGGGCTTCAAGGGCAGTTTGGTGAGACGTCCCTCGAGAAGGCCGTCGGCCCGCTCTCCCTTACCCGAAGACTGGGGTTGGTATGGGATATGGGGTTTCCAGGTAATATTTAGGCTCTCGGAGACTTGCTGGGTGATGCTGGAGATGAGGCCGGGCCGTTGTCAGATGGTAGGGTCCGCGGGAGGCCGAACCTCGGAATGATGTGTTGGAGGGCTATGGTGGCCGCCGCCTCCGCAGTGTCCCGAGGTATGGAGAAAGCCCCTATCCACCGTGTAAAGGTGTCCACTGAGGCTAACAGGTAGGGAAAGGATTTATGGCGTGGCACGTGGGAAAAGTCAGGCTGCCAGTCCTCGCCAGGTTGGTGTGCGCAGAGCTGGGGATTGGGCCCCGCCGGGCCTGCGAATTCCCCCTCGAGCGTTGACCGTGGAGCAGGGTTTGCAAGACTTCGGCGCCTCTCCGGTAACCTGTGGCACATGTGGAGGGTGGAAAAGGGGTTGTAGGAACTGGTGTAAGGCCTTGGGCCCGACGTGTAGGGACTGCCGTATGTCTGAAACGATCATGGGGGCTGAAGGGTCTGGAAGAGCGAGTTTCTTTGGAATGAAGATGCGGCCTTTGTCCCTGGCGATTCCTCCCATCCTTTTGGGTGTCTGTCTGAGTTTCCTGGTGTGTGTAAGAGGGGGACTGTGGTGTGTGGAGGAAGAGGAGGGGAGCTGGTGGGGGTCTAAGGCAGTGGGTCGGGCAGTGGAGAGTCGGCTTTGTTGTTGCCTCGGGACACCAGGTCCTCGGAGGGTCGGTCCACGACAGTGGACAGTGGCTACTTGAGTGAGGTTGGGGGGTCTGAGGGTCTGGGCTGAGGGTCTCCAGTAGTTGTGAAATGAGGTGCCCATTGATTCTGGGTGGTACCCTTGGTGGTAAGACACCCTCGCTCTTGCCAGAGGACAGAATGTGTGTGTGTGATGAGGGAGGCGTATTTGGAGGCAGTGTATGTGGTGTCCCGAGGGGGAGGGCAGCCGCCTCCAGGACGGCATCGAGGGTAAGCAAGTACGGCGTAGGCCGCGTGTCTCTCTCTGGCCGTCCGGGGCGATGAGAGAACTACCATCCACAAAGAGGATTCATTCGGTCAGGCTTCGGGAGGGCTTGATAGGAAAGTCCCGACGTGGAGGAGTCAGCTCGTGCAGGAGTTGAGGGCAGGAATGGGAGGGTTCTGAGTGAGTCGCGGGGGGAGCACCCACCCGCAGGAGGGGAGCAGGATTTAGACGAGAGGTTGGTGGGTGGTAGATGTCCGGGTTTGCGATGAAGAGGAGAAGATCAAGTTGGAGTCTAGCGGGGTCCAGATGAGAAACAGATTTCTGGCTCAGTAGATCTGTGTCCCAGGCGGTGAGAGGAGAAAACGGTGAGGGGCCTTGTAGAGTGAGTGTAAGGGCCTCCTTTGTCAGGGAGGCGGCCCCAGCCAGGGCTCTGAGACATGGTTGCCAGCCCTGAGCGGCGACATCTAGCTGTTGTGAGAGGTACGCCCGTGTCCGCTCCGTTGGTCCTGTTGGCTGTACCAGGAGGCGAGGGGCCGAGCGGGAACGTTCATCAGTCAATAAGTAGGGAGGTTTTGGGGGATCTGGAAGAGCTGAAACGGGTCCCAAAGTAAGGCAGTCTTCCCGTTTGCAGAGAAGGTGTTTGACAGGGGAGGGGTCTGTCCGTGGCCCCCGTGGGGTTGGTTTGGCTGCCCTGTGGAGGGGTCGTGCCAGGAGAGCGAAGTCAGGAATCCAGTACCAGAGGAAACCCACGAGAGCCAAGAAAGAGAGAAGGTTGTCGGCGTTCTGGCGGGGAGAGGGGAGGCCGGAGATGCTGGCGTTGTGGTAGGCGGAGGCGGTCTCCAGTGAGTGTTTTCGAGGTGTAGGGGTTAAGGATATACCCAGCTAGGTAACCGTGGGGGTGCAAAGTTGCGCTTTGGAGGGAGTGACCGGGTACCCTTTAGAACCAAGGAAGCTGAGGAGGAGAGCAGTGTCTTCCTGTGAGGAAGGTCGGGAGGGCCTACAAAGGGGAAGGTCATCGACTTCTTGGAGGAGTGTGCTCTGTGTGAAAGAGCCTTGTTGGAGATGTCTAGAAAGGGCCTGGCCAAAGAGATGGGGACTATCCTTGGAGTCCCTGAGGCAGGACCGTCCAGGCCAGTTGTCCTGAGGTATGTGTGTCGGGGTCTTCCCATGGGAAGGCCAAGAGAACGTATGAATGTGGGTGTGGAGGAGCAGTGAATCAAGAAGGCGTCTTTGAGGCCTAAGCGTGAGAAGTGAGTAGCGGTGGAGGGAACAGTAGGAAGTGGGGCGTATGGGTTGGGCACCAGCGGGTGGAGAGGGCTAGCAGCCTCGTTGATGAGTCTTCAACCTTGTACTAGGCGATAGGCTCCAGAAGGTTTCCTGGCAGGGAGAATGGGGGTGATGCTCGGGGAGCTGTTGGGGATAAGGAGGCCGTGCTGGCCAAGTCGGTCTGTACTAGGTTTAAGTCCCCGTCGGTGAGTTTCCGAAATGGAGAATTGGGGCTGAGAAGGAGAGGAGGCGGGGGGGTTTGATCTTTTAAGTGGGTTTTGACTGGGGGGTGGTGAGTGGCCACCATTGGTTTAGAGGTGTCCCAGACTTGGGGGTTAAGGGGTAGAGGGAGACGGGGGGCGTGGAGTGGAGGGATCAGGAGAAATGAAGGGTAAGACGAGGTGAGCAGAGGCAGTGGGTGAGGGAGAAAGACGAACGGTGGCCTTGAGTTTGTGTAGGATCTCCCGGCCGAGGAGAGGAGCCGGGCAGGAAGGAGTTCTAAGGAAGGAGGGTGAGAGGGGAGCCCGTCCGTGGAGTAGATGGAGGTGCCATCAGTTCCCCCCACCACCACCACTGGAGAGGGGAACCCGGCACCCGAGTGGAAGGCAGAATGGAGCCATTCGCCCCGTGTCCAGCAGGAAAGAGACGGACTTCCCCGCTCCCGGGAGCAGGACCTCACGTTGTGCCCCAGGTAGCAAATCCGAGAAAGCCCCCAGGAGCCGACACCGATGCAAACACACGAGGGTTTCTTTACAAGCTCGAGCTTGGGTCCAAGTGTACCCGACACGGCGGAGCAGGGACTTGGACCCCGGGGCTCAGAGGCGTAGCAGCTTTCCGGGGGCCAGTGGCCCACGGGATTGTAACACACACAGAAGGTTGCACAGTCATGTGAGTCCGCCCGCAACTGGGGGCCAGTTGACTCCCAGTTTACCCTACCTATGGTGACCGTTTGAACTGGCCTATCACTCTGGTCAGAATTGGCGCGCAGTGTTGGGGGGCACAAGCGGGGGTTACATTTTTATGATCTGATTTCGGGTAAGGGTGTGCTCAGTGGCTTGACTAGGGTGGGGCAGCGCCTTAAGCAATAAGCAGGTCCTGTGGGGGTCATAGCAGGAGGTGGCGGGTGCAGCAGAAAATGGAGTTAGTCCTGCTCCGCTTGTCCAGGGGCAGGGGATTTTTGTGAAATTCCCTGGGTCCCACACCCCAGGCTCGGCCTGGGTTAGGGGGTGTCCGAGTCTGGGCCCCGCGAGTCGTGGTCCAGTCCGAGTAGTCGGAAGGTTGGACTTTGCGGCTCAGGGTTGCCTCCGTGTGGAGGCGCCGAGGATGCCCCGAGACCAGGGCAGGCGGATTTCCAGTGGCCCGTCACTCGACATCGCGGGCCTGGCCGCGTCGGCTCCGTGATCCTGGGACATTGACGGGCCCGGTGTCCCTCGGTGCCGCGTCTGACGCAAGCCCCAGGCGGGATGCGGTGGGGTGCCCCTCTGTGTGCCTCCCGGAGCCCGCCGGCCGCAGGGCTGCCAGCGAGGCTGGGGTGTGGAGTTGCACCTGCACCTGCAGCTGCAGTCTGGCCTGCCCCTGCGGTTCAGCCGCTCTTCGACTCGGGTGTTCAAGACGTTCAATGCCATGGTCGGCAGGTCGGGAATGGGAGTTTGGGGACCCTCTTCGGCCTTCTTGAATTTTTTTTTCCGGGTATCGGGGAGGACTGAGAGAGAAAATGCGTCGCCACCACAGTAGCCCTGGACGGGGCCGGGGAGGCAGGGTCCAGGCGAGGGTACTGGGTTACAGCCTCAGCGAGCCTCTGAAGGCAAAGAGCAGGCTTCTCATCTGGGTTCTGAGCGACTTGCCGGACCCTAGCGTAGTTGACAGACAGCCCTGTTAGAGACCGCCCGCGTGCCAGCGTGGAGACAGTGGACGTGGGGCGGGGGCGGCGGCGGCGGCGGCCCCCCCCCTCCCGGCCCGTCTGCTAAGGGCGTGCGGGATCCTCGGCGGGAACCGCCCGAGCACCGATTGGCACAGCCCCGTCGGTGAAACGGACCCGGCCGGCGTGTTGTCGGGCGGCAGCCTGCATTCGCTCCCTGTCCTCTGGTGGAAGGGGGGTGGTCTGCAGCACATGCAAATCCTGCCAAGTCAAGCAAGCCCTCTGCCTGGGCCAAATACTGAATTCTTGGCTGCAGTCCCGGGTTAGCAGAGTAAGAGCCCAGCCCCCTTTTCCATGTGGGAAAGGTCCTGAAGGGAGAAAGCGTGGACCCGAACAATCCCTTCAGCTCCCACCACCTGTCGCAGGGGGCCGGCCAGGTCAGGGGAGGCGAGACCTTGTGGGATCTTGTGCACCTGGATCGGAGGGGAGGTAGGGGGGTGAAGGTTGGGGGTCAGAAACGGGTAAGGAGGTGTGTGGTTGGGAGGCAGGAGGAGGAGAAGGGGGCAGGGGGCAGGGCTGGCGTTCCCCTAGTAGGTGTTCGGGCCAGGGTGTCAGGGGACCCTGAGACAGGGGAAGGGGGAAAGGATTCGGGGGCTCTTGGAGCTGAGGGAATGGGTGGAGGGGGCGGAGGGAGCGGCTCCCGCGCCGAAAGGACCTGGGTGGTGGAACATTGGGAGCAGAGAGAGGGGCGAGAGCGGAGGTCCCAGAAAGCCTGCACGTCTGGGACCTTGGTCCGCTTGCCCTGAGGTCTAGAGATTGTCCTGGGCCGTGAGAATTTGGTAGTCAGAAGTACCCTCAGGGGCCGTGGAGACTGATTGTCCAGGTAATATTGGGGCCGGGCCACCGTAGAGAAATGAATGAGGCTGAGGCGGCGCCTTTTCAGGTCCTGGGAAAGGCCCCGGGTTTTCTTTCTTTTCTTTTTTTTTAAGTTTTTATTTATTTATGATAGTCACACAGAGAGAGAGAGGGGGTGGGGGGCAGAGACACAAGCAGAGGGAGAAGCAGGCTCCATGCACCGGGAGCCTGACGTGGGATTCGGTGCCGGGTCTCCAGGATCGGACCCTGGGTCAAAGGCAGGCGCCAGACCGCTGCGCCACCCAGGGATCCCGGCCCTGGGTTTTGAAATTGGACAGTAGACAACCCGTCGGAGTTTCGGGGTCACATTGGGATTGGGCAGTTCCATGATTCGCACCGGGTAACCCGGAGACTGAAGACAGGCGTCCCCGTTTGCAGCCCAGGGTCACCAGAGAAACAGAGGTGGCCCTAAGGATGAGGACGTCTCCTGATCCCCAGGGAGCACCGGAGAGCCACCCGCTGGCTCTGTGGAGTTGCCCTGGCGCGGCCGCGGCTTCCGGCAGCACCAGCGGGACAGGGGCACGGAATCAGGGGGCGCCTACCCGGCGACTCGAGGCGTGGGGTTCAGTTCAGGTCCTGATGGTGAGAGGAGAGGGGCTCCCTCCAGAGCGGGGCCTCGAACTCCTCCCGGGTTTCGGCACCAAATCTCAGGTTTCATGCGACTGGTAGGCAAATGAACTAGAGAGGCCAGGCAAAGGTGGGTCAAAAGAGGCTTTCAGTGGGCGCATCTGGGGCGAGGTTCCCAGGCCCCGAGAGGGAGCAGAGCCGGGGAAGCCGGCTTTTGAAGGGGGAGTGCTAAGGGCTCGTGTCTGTACGGGCTGATAGGCATTGGGGCATGTGACTGGAGGAAGCGGTACGGGGCGATAAGCGCTTCTGCCTTTCTATGGGGTCTGGGTAAGTAAGGTATGGTTCAGGTTTCCTACCTGGGTCCTGTCTCGCCAGTGACGTGTCCTTGGGCGGCCACCAGGGTTGAAGCCGGGGAGACCCCGATAAGTAGTGGGAGAAAGATCACTCGTTTGTGCTTCTCCGGGAGGCTGGCCAGGAGGGCTACTTCTGCCCGACTAGAGAGAGTTCGTCGCGGAACCAGGGAGACAGGCAGACAGAGGAGAGAGGCAGAGGTACCTAGAGATTCAGAAAGGCTGCCCGTTGCGCCAAGAGAGACCACGGATCGGGGCGTGATGAGAGGTAACATTTGACAGGGTGACTACACGCAGGGAAGACCTAAGGGTGGAGTAACACAAAGGGAAGTGGTGGTTGAGAGGGTCCGTGAATAAGGCATTGTCCAGGAGAGAGGGAGAATGCAATGCCCTGGAGGTGCGGGTGTGAGGTTGGCGCAGTTCAATGCGTTCGGGAGGGGAACGGCCACCAGGGAAGAGGGGGGCTTTGCCCCAGGCGGCACAGATAAAACAGTGGGACAGATTGCCCATGCCTGAAAGGCTGGAGAGGGAAGTAAGTGCCTTGTTGGCTAAGTTTCATCTAGGAGAAGGGGCCCCGCCCCGGGCCTGAGCTGGGGTAGCCTGTAGGTGGGTTTGGAGAAGTTGCTCCTGTGCACGTATGGTGGGAGTCTGGTTCCTTCGGTCGGGTTGGATTGGTGGAAGTGAGAGCCGCACGTGTGTATGTCGTGTAGATGCGGGGAGAGAAGACGGTAGGGTAGGAGGAAAAGGGGCAGCGGTACAATTTTGCGGTTACCCCCGTCGCCCAGTGGGAATCCCAAGGGTCCAGAATAGTTAGGCCATAGTTACTGTGTGTTCTGTAGAAGCGGCCTCATGGGTCACTGGTTGCAAAGGTGCCAGCGAAAGGGTCCCGGCACAAGTGGCCAAGGCGATGAATATTCCAGTAGCGATAAGGGCAGCATCCGTGGATTTCAACCGGGTAGTTTTGGCAGGTAGGATGGGTCTTGATCATAGGTGGAAGAGATTCTAGGATCAGATGTGGATACAGGAATTGACTGGCAATTGGGGATGGAGAAATTGATGAGGGCCTGGCAACCCAGTGGTTGACAATCAGTGGTGGACATTCCCCGGTGCCAGGTTTCTGTCATGTAAACGTCCACCTAAACCCAGGGTCAGTGGTGGAGTGACCAGGAGGTAGGACCAGGGGGAGGAGGATGGAGCGATAGCAGTATTGGAGTAGGTCCCAAAGGTGGTCCTGCGCATCCGTGTCGTGAGGGGCCTCGCTTTCACTTAGAGCTGTGTACCCCGCGGGTGGTGTGCTAGGAGTTTGGCGGCCGTGGGGGTCATAAGGGCCACCGTATCGGGACCGGTGCACTTAGGCTGTAAGGTTTTTGGGTATAGTTCTTGTAGCAGGACGCTATCCCCTGGGGCCAGGGCTTGGGGAGTATCTGCTGTGGGTTCCCCTGGAGTCGGGCTGACTGAGTCGCATGGGCCCACAGGAGGGCTCTTAGAAGAGTTAGGTAAGGTAGGCAAGATAGGAGCAGAGGAGGCGGTGACGGGAAGATTTTGAGTGAGCAGGAAGGGCCGCCCACGAGAAGCTGAAAGGGACTTGGAGCCCACGGCCCTCTAGGGGAAGCTCTGAGCCTTGTTAAAGCCAGCGGGAGGAGGGTGGCCAGGACGGGCGGGCTTCAAGGGCAGTTTGGTGAGACGTCCCTCGAGAAGGCCGTCGGCCCGCTCTCCCTTACCCGAAGACTGGGGTTGGTATGGGATATGGGGTTTCCAGGTAATATTTAGGCTCTCGGAGACTTGCTGGGTGATGCTGGAGATGAGGCCGGGCCGTTGTCAGATGGTAGGGTCCGCGGGAGGCCGAACCTCGGAATGATGTGTTGGAGGGCTATGGTGGCCGCCGCCTCCGCAGTGTCCCGAGGTATGGAGAAAGCCCCTATCCACCGTGTAAAGGTGTCCACTGAGGCTAACAGGTAGGGAAAGGATTTATGGCGTGGCACGTGGGAAAAGTCAGGCTGCCAGTCCTCGCCAGGTTGGTGTGCGCAGAGCTGGGGATTGGGCCCCGCCGGGCCTGCGAATTCCCCCTCGAGCGTTGACCGTGGAGCAGGGTTTGCAAGACTTCGGCGCCTCTCCGGTAACCTGTGGCACATGTGGAGGGTGGAAAAGGGGTTGTAGGAACTGGTGTAAGGCCTTGGGCCCGACGTGTAGGGACTGCCGTATGTCTGAAACGATCATGGGGGCTGAAGGGTCTGGAAGAGCGAGTTTCTTTGGAATGAAGATGCGGCCTTTGTCCCTGGCGATTCCTCCCATCCTTTTGGGTGTCTGTCTGAGTTTCCTGGTGTGTGTAAGAGGGGGACTGTGGTGTGTGGAGGAAGAGGAGGGGAGCTGGTGGGGGTCTAAGGCAGTGGGTCGGGCAGTGGAGAGTCGGCTTTGTTGTTGCCTCGGGACACCAGGTCCTCGGAGGGTCGGTCCACGACAGTGGACAGTGGCTACTTGAGTGAGGTTGGGGGGTCTGAGGGTCTGGGCTGAGGGTCTCCAGTAGTTGTGAAATGAGGTGCCCATTGATTCTGGGTGGTACCCTTGGTGGTAAGACACCCTCGCTCTTGCCAGAGGACAGAATGTGTGTGTGTGATGAGGGAGGCGTATTTGGAGGCAGTGTATGTGGTGTCCCGAGGGGGAGGGCAGCCGCCTCCAGGACGGCATCGAGGGTAAGCAAGTACGGCGTAGGCCGCGTGTCTCTCTCTGGCCGTCCGGGGCGATGAGAGAACTACCATCCACAAAGAGGATTCATTCGGTCAGGCTTCGGGAGGGCTTGATAGGAAAGTCCCGACGTGGAGGAGTCAGCTCGTGCAGGAGTTGAGGGCAGGAATGGGAGGGTTCTGAGTGAGTCGCGGGGGGAGCACCCACCCGCAGGAGGGGAGCAGGATTTAGACGAGAGGTTGGTGGGTGGTAGATGTCCGGGTTTGCGATGAAGAGGAGAAGATCAAGTTGGAGTCTAGCGGGGTCCAGATGAGAAACAGATTTCTGGCTCAGTAGATCTGTGTCCCAGGCGGTGAGAGGAGAAAACGGTGAGGGGCCTTGTAGAGTGAGTGTAAGGGCCTCCTTTGTCAGGGAGGCGGCCCCAGCCAGGGCTCTGAGACATGGTTGCCAGCCCTGAGCGGCGACATCTAGCTGTTGTGAGAGGTACGCCCGTGTCCGCTCCGTTGGTCCTGTTGGCTGTACCAGGAGGCGAGGGGCCGAGCGGGAACGTTCATCAGTCAATAAGTAGGGAGGTTTTGGGGGATCTGGAAGAGCTGAAACGGGTCCCAAAGTAAGGCAGTCTTCCCGTTTGCAGAGAAGGTGTTTGACAGGGGAGGGGTCTGTCCGTGGCCCCCGTGGGGTTGGTTTGGCTGCCCTGTGGAGGGGTCGTGCCAGGAGAGCGAAGTCAGGAATCCAGTACCAGAGGAAACCCACGAGAGCCAAGAAAGAGAGAAGGTTGTCGGCGTTCTGGCGGGGAGAGGGGAGGCCGGAGATGCTGGCGTTGTGGTAGGCGGAGGCGGTCTCCAGTGAGTGTTTTCGAGGTGTAGGGGTTAAGGATATACCCAGCTAGGTAACCGTGGGGGTGCAAAGTTGCGCTTTGGAGGGAGTGACCGGGTACCCTTTAGAACCAAGAAAGCTGAGGAGGAGAGCAGTGTCTTCCTGTGAGGAAGGTCGGGAGGGCCTACAAAGGGGAAGGTCATCGACTTCTTGGAGGAGTGTGCTCTGTGTGAAAGAGCCTTGTTGGAGATGTCTAGAAAGGGCCTGGCCAAAGAGATGGGGACTATCCTTGGAGTCCCTGAGGCAGGACCGTCCAGGCCAGTTGTCCTGAGGTATGTGTGTCGGGGTCTTCCCATGGGAAGGCCAAGAGAACGTATGAATGTGGGTGTGGAGGAGCAGTGAATCAAGAAGGCGTCTTTGAGGCCTAAGCGTGAGAAGTGAGTAGCGGTGGAGGGAACAGTAGGAAGTGGGGCGTATGGGTTGGGCACCAGCGGGTGGAGAGGGCTAGCAGCCTCGTTGATGAGTCTTCAACCTTGTAGTAGGCGATAGGCTCCAGAAGGTTTCCTGGCAGGGAGAATGGGGGTGATGCTCGGGGAGCTGTTGGGGATAAGGAGGCCGTGCTGGCCAAGTCGGTCTGTACTAGGTTTAAGTCCCCGTCGGTGAGTTTCCGAAATGGAGAATTGGGGCTGAGAAGGAGAGGAGGCGGGGGGGTTTGATCTTTTAAGTGGGTTTTGACTGGGGGGTGGTGAGTGGCCACCATTGGTTTAGAGGTGTCCCAGACTTGGGGGTTAAGGGGTAGAGGGAGACGGGGGGCGTGGAGTGGAGGGATCAGGAGAAATGAAGGGTAAGACGAGGTGAGCAGAGGCAGTGGGTGAGGGAGAAAGACGAACGGTGGCCTTGAGTTTGTGTAGGATCTCCCGGCCGAGGAGAGGAGCCGGGCAGGAAGGAGTTCTAAGGAAGGAGGGTGAGAGGGGAGCCCGTCCGTGGAGTAGATGGAGGTGCCATCAGTTCCCACCACCACCACCACTGGAGAGGGGAACCCGGCACCCGAGTGGAAGGCAGAATGGAGCCAGTCGCCCCGTGTCCAGCAGGAAAGAGACGGACTTCCCCGCTCCCGGGAGCAGGACCCCACGTTGTGCCCCAGGTAGCAAATCCGAGAAAGCCCCCAGGAGCCGACACCGATGCAAACACACGAGGGTTTCTTTACAAGCTCGAGCTTGGGTCCAAGTATACCCGACACGGCGGAGCAGGGACTTGGACCCCGGGGCTCAGAGGCGTAGCAGCTTTCCGGGGGCCAGTGGCCCACGGGATTGTAACACACACAGAAGGTTGCACAGTCATGTGAGTCCGCCCGCAACTGGGGGCCAGTTGACTCCCAGTTTACCCTACCTATGGTGACCGTTTGAACTGGCCTATCACTCTGGTCAGAATTGGCGCGCAGTGTTGGGGGGCACAAGCGGGGGTTACGTTTTTATGATCTGATTTCGGGTAAGGGTGTGCTCAGTGGCTTGACTAGGGTGGGGCAGCGCCTTAAGCAATAAGCAGGTCCTGTGGGGGTCATAGCAGGAGGTGGCGGGTGCAGCAGAAAATGGAGATAGTCCTGCTCCGCTTGTCCAGGGATAGGAGATTTTTGTGCTCACTTCGGCAGCACATATACTAAAACAGTGGTAGGGGATTTTTGTTAAATTCCCTGGGTGCCTCATTCTCCCCTTTTTCTTAGGATCCTATGCAGGACCCAATTTCAGGTTCTGGGTTTCTGTCTAAAGAGGCAGTGGTAGTCATTGTTGCCTGAGTGCCATGAGTTGGATTGTATTGACTCCGATCTTTGACAAGAAGCTACTCGTCGATTAATGAGGCAGGGTCTGAAGGTTAGAAGGAGGAGGCTGATGATGAGTGGGACGGCGGGAGGATAACATGGTAGTCAGCCAGGGGGAATGATTAAACCAGGGTTCGAACCAACCTTGTTCCTGTTCTCGCCCCGATTTACATTTCAGCAAAGAAGCAACAGCCTTCGTTTGTGGCAGCACATAACTCCCCACCCTTTGTTGTAAGAAGACTAAGTATAATCGCCTTCTATTTTGAAGGACAAGCTAAGACTAGGGAGTCTTGGAGGTGGGAAATAAGTGAGATTAGCTCAGTCTTAGCTTTCGGGGATTGACCTTTTCTAGTTGGCTTTTCCATTCTGGAACAAAGTCCTTGAGAAAGGCGTGTGGGTCAGCTGGCTGGTCGTGGGTGTAGTGGACCCAGGGCGTAATCCTGTCAACCTTGAGAGTGGTGGAAGTGGTCACGATCACGATGTAAGGTCCCTTCCAGGGAGGTTGAAGTGTCTGGTGTTGGTATCTCCACACGTACACCCAATCACCTGGCTGATATTGATGGGGGTCCGGGGGTGGCCCAGTCTCCTAGAGGGCCCTCAGCGTAGGCCGCACCTGCTCATGGGTTCATTGTAACATTTGGAGAGTGAAAAGAAGTGGGTGATCTTCCAATTCAGCAAGCACCTCAGGTTTTAAATTGGGGATAACAGGTGGAGGAAGACCGAACATGATCTCGTAGGGAGTCCGTCCCCCCTTATATGGGGAGTTCCTCACCCTATATAGGGCAAAGGGGAGGAGAGTCACCCAGTTCCCGCCAGTCTCCAGAGCTAATTTAGTTAAGGTCTCCTTGAATGTTCTGTTCCTCCTCTCTACCTGTCCTGAGCTTTGGGGCCTATATGCACAATGTAATTTCCAATCTGCCCCAAGTATTTGTGCCACTCCCTGTGTTACCTTAGAGACGAATCCTGGGCCATTGTCTGATCCAATTCTAACAGGAAAACCATACCTCGGTAAGATGTCTTTAGCAGTTTCTTGGTCAAGGTCTGTGCTGTTTCATGTTTGTTGTGAAATGCCTCTGTCTGCCCTGAAAAAGTATCCACAAACACTAGTAAATACTTGTCCCCGTATTTTCCAGGTTTTTCGTCAGTGAAGTCCACTTCCCAGTAGGCTCCTGGGCGGTCCCCTCAGAGTCGGGTAACTGGGTGAGATCCATGGGCAGTGGCATTAACTGGTATGCGTGGCAGCTCGCCAATATCTGCTTGATCTTTGCTCTAGAGCCTTTAATAGTGATCTTTTCGTGCCGTTTGAGGTCTTCCATTTTCTTTGTTCCCATATGAGTACTCCGATGCATTTTGGATAGGCCTCGCCGTCCTAGTTCCTCTGGCTGGATGAGGCTGGAGTCTGCGGCCCTCCACCAGCCACACAAGCATTGGGTCGTAGGCAAGCGTTTGATCCAGTGCAAGTCAGTGTCAGTATAGTTGGGAGTATCAGGCAGGGTTGCAGCCCCCGCATCAGGTAGTGTGGTTGTTAAAACCTGGGTCATCATAAGGGCCACGTCTTTAGCTTTGGAGTCGGCTATTCGGCTTCCCCTGGCTACTGGTAGTACTGCTCTGTGGCGTTCCGGACAATGAGTGATAGCTAGGTCCTTGGGCAGCCAGGGGCCCCTTAGGAGTTTAAGGATCTCTATTTTATTTTTATTTTTTTAAAGATTTATTTATGTATTTATTCGTGATAGACACACATAGAGAGAGAGAGAGGGAGAGATGCAGAGACACAGCAGGAGGGAGAAGCAGGCTCCATGCGGGGAGCCCAACGTGGGACTCGATCCAGGACTCCAGTATCGTGCCCTGGGCCAAAGGCAGGCGCTAAACCGCTGAGCACCCAGGGATCCCTGTTTTATGTTTAATAGTTTTTCCCTCTGCTGTCAGAAGCCCTCTCTCCCTGTGAAGGGCTCCGTGGATATCGCGGTGGCAAAGGCATACCTGCTGTCAGTATAAATGTTTATTCGTTTACCTTTCTCCACGGTTAGCGCCTCGGCCAGTGCGATCACTTCTGCCCGGTGAGCCGATATTCCGGCTGCCAATGGTGCTGCCCAGATGTTCTCCGTTTCCATGGTTACGGCTGCCCCCGCGAATCTGATTCCTTCTAGGACAAAACTGCTGCCGTCCGTGTACCAGGTGGTGTTCGCATTAGGCAGTGGCTGGTCCTGGAGATCAGCTCTGATTCCATGCACCTGTGCCACAATTTCTTGACACATGTAGAGGGGGGTCCCATTCTGGGTTAGGGAGTAGCTTTGCCGGATTCAGGGTTGTTGGTGCCTTAAATCAAATTCTGGTGGGGTTTAGCAGTAGGCTCTGATAATGGGTCAGACGGGCATTGCTGATCTAGAAGTCTGGGGGCTGTTTAAGTACCCCTTCAATAGCATATGGGGTGGTAACATGCAGTTCTTGCCTCATGGCCGGTTTGTCTGCGTCCTTGAGCATAGTGGCCACCGGCAATAATTTTGAAGCATGGGGGCCATCTAGTGGCTACCATGGCCAACTTTTTCGAGAGATAGGCTATTGGTCTCTTCCAGAGACCTAGGTACCGGACGAGGACCCCTTTTGCCACCCCGTCTTTCTCGTCCACATACAGGTAGAAGGGCTTGGTTAGGTCGGGCAACCCAAGAGCTGGGGCAGACAGCAAGGCCTGTTTAAGATCATCAAAGGCTTTGTTCATGGCCTCTATGCATTCAAAATTCTGCTGGTTCCTGGTGGCCTCATAGAGGAGGGTCTAGCCATCTTGGCAAAACCCGGAATGGGTAATCGACAGAACCCTGCTGATCCCAAGAATTCATGTACCTGGCATACAGTTTGTGGCTGTGGGATCCTTAGGACGGTTTCCTTCCGTGCGTCTGTCAACCATCTTTGTCCATCCTTTAATGTGTACCCTAGGTTGCTCACCTCTGCTCTTCAGATCTGGGGTTTTTGAGCTGAGGCCGGTTATCCTAGAGCCGCTATTGTCTGGAGCAAGTCCCTGGTGCCTCGCAGGCATGTGTCCTGGTCTTCCGCTGCCAACAGGGTATCATGTACATATTGCAATAAGGTCAAATGAGGGTGCTCGGACTGGAACTCACTCAAGTCTTCGTGTAAGGCCTCATCGAAGATGGTCAGTGAATTTTTGAATCCTTGTGGCAGTCGAGTCCAGGTGAGCTGGCCATTGATGCCTTTCTCGGGGTCTGTCCATTCAAAGGCGAAAAGGTCTTGGCTCTTGGTTGCTAAAGGCAGGCTGAAAGAGGCGTCTTTTACATCTAATACAGTAAAGCAAAGTTTGTGTGGAGGCAGGGTGGAGAGGAAGGTGTATGGGTTTGGGACTGTAGGGTGCATATCCTCCACTCGCCAGCTGACTTCCCTTAAGTCCTGGACTGGCCTGTAATCATTAGAGTGCGGTTTCCGCACCGGCAGAAGAGAGTGAGTGTTCCATGCCGACTGGCAAGGTCTCAATATGCCCAAGTCCATTGGTTACCATATGTGGGGTGTGGTTCCCGTATGGGCTATGGGAGGCATGGGGTATTGGCGGACCCTGACAGATCTGCCCCTGGCTTTAGTTCTATGTAAATGGCCAGTCGGTGCCAGGCAAGCCCAGTTCCCCCAATTTCTGCCCATGCTTGGAGAAATTCCTGCATCCAACGGTCAATGTCAGTCACTGGGGCCGAGGGCATTTGGTGAAGACGATATTCGTTTTCTAAACTCAGGACAAGCACCTGAATCGGGTGCCCCTCCTTGTTTAGGATTTTTGCCCCTTCGGGATGGAAGCAAATTTGTGCCCCCATCTTGGTGAGCAAGTCCCAACCTCACGATGGGTAGGGACACTCAGGGATGACCATGAAGGAGTAGGACACCCGGCCCATGCCTAGATCTACAGTTGTCCGGGTAGTCCATGAGTACTGTTTGGTGCCCGTGGCCCCTTGCACCCATGAAGTTTTGCTAGCCAATTTACCTTGGGGTTGTAATAAAACCGAATGTTGTGCCCCAGTGTCCACTAGGGATTCAGCGGGTTGCCCCTCCACTCTGAGAGCTACCCTGGGCTCAGGGAGGGGCGCCAAACCCCGACTCCTCTAGTCGTCCATGTCCTCTATCTCCAAGTTTTTGGTAGGGGCCTTGGGTCTTTTGTTAGGGCAGTCTTTCACCCAGTGGCCCTCCTCCTTGTAATAAGCACATTGGCTTTTGTTCAGTTTAGGGCACTCCGGATGGGAACCAGGGCCATCGTCCTTACCTGTCCCTGAAGCCAGTTTCTTGAGGTGTCTCCGACTTTCCCGTGGGTCGTCTATGGTTGTGGCCAGGAGGATCTTGGCTAGGTTTCGGGTCTGCCGGTCACTTAGTTTGATGCTCTTCCAGACTTTATTATTATAGACTTTTTCTGCTACTATTACTAAGTCCTGCAAGCTCTTCTCCCCCGGTCTCTCTACTCTTTGCAATTTCTTTTTAATGTCCGGAGCGGCCTGGTTAACAAAGGCCATGATCATTGCGGCCTTCGTTTCTGGGGCTCCTGGGTTCATAGGGGTGTACTGCCTAAAAGCCTCTATGATCCTTTCTAAGAAGGCTGCTGGACTCTCATCCTTACCTTGTCTTACTTACATCATACACCTGGGCCAGATTTGTAGGCTTGCCGGGAGGACGGATGTCGGCAGGCGTAAGGGATGTCTCCCAAGACCCTTGGTCGACGGTCTGCCAGCACAACCGCCTAAGCCAGTGTCGACCTAATACAGATTGGAATTCCTACAGGTAAAAATACAGTTTAGAGCTCTCGGGAAATATGCGCGCAAAAGGTGGAAAAAGTTGAGTATACTCTCCATGCCTGGCACCCTCCAGATGGGGTCCTAGGGGTCTCTTGGATCCCGGACGAGCCCCCAAATGTTGTGCCCAAGATTGCATATCTGAAAAACCACCAAGGAGCCGACAGCGATGCAAACGCATGAGGATTTATTTACAATCTCGAGCTTGGGTCCAAGTATATACCCGACACGACAGAGCAGGGGTTTGGACCCTGAGGTGGGTTACAGCTGGGTTTTTATGGGCTGCTCTAGGGATTTAAGATGGTAGCCAGAGATCTTCTCTCTCTCGGCCTCCACAGAAAGAGGCTTGCTTTCAGTACTTGAGAGGGTCTAACTATAGCCCATCCGGCCTCACTTATTCCCTGCTCTACAAAGCATCTGCCATCAGTATACAGATTCCACTCAGGATTGTCTAGTGGAGTCTCCTGCAGATCCTGCCTGGCAGCATCATCTTGCATTATCATTTGTTCACAGTCGTGTTCCAGTTTAGCAGCCTCCTCTGGCAAGAAAGTTGCAGGATTTTAAGATGTACAAGTTGTAATGCAAATATGGGGTTTCTCTAGGAGTAAGGCTTGATATTTCAAGAGGCGACTATCAGCCAGAAGCCTCCTTTTGATTCCCATAGTCTTGTTACATTAGGAGGGGGGTAACCAGTTCTTTCTGCCCCCAAGGTTATCTTAGTAGCTCCAGGTATTAGAAGCTCAATGGTGCTGCCACCCGTAAACAAGCCGGCCCTCCTTTTGGCACCATGTCTGATTCTTTGCTTAGGTATCCTGTCGGTTGCTGAGTTGATCCCCTCGTCTGGGTCACAACTCCAAATGCTATTCCCTTTCTTTCTGTAACATACAAGTTAAACTCTTTTCTTACAGGAATTTAGAGCTGGAGCTTTTAATGAAGCTTGTTTAAGTTTGTAAAAGGCCCGGATGCCTGGGTGGCTAAGCTGTTGAGCATCTGTCTGCCTTTGGCTCAGGGTGTGATCCCAGGGTTCCAGAATAGAGTCCCGAATCCAGCTTCCTGAATGGAGCCTGCTTCTCCCTCTGCCTAGGTCTCCCCCTCTGTGTGTGTGTGTGTGTGTGTGTGTGTGTGTGTGTGTGTGTCTCATAAACAAAAAAATTTAAAAATCTTAAGGAAAAAAAAGGAATCAGCATTATATCTCTGCAATCAAATTCAAGCATTTGGCTTGTATTTTGACAGACTTCAGTATAGTGGTCAGGATTATCTACAAATTTGCCCAAGTCACTCTTGATCTGTTTATAAAGTCTTGGAGAGAGAATGGCACGTGTACCTTACTTGGGCCAATTCTACTACGCGTGTCAGTTCATGGGTATAGCTAGTGCACCTTCCTCTCATTGGGAGGTTTCTCAGTTTGAGGCAAGCCTGGGTAATGCCGGCAGGAAGGTTTGACAGGTACCTCTTGATGGGAGGGAGCCTCAGGGGGCAGGTTATCAGCATTTGCCCCTTGTGATCTTTTGCTTTGGCTAGGGAGGTGTTTTCTTTGCAAGATTTACAGAAGTCGGCCTGCTCTTGTAAGGCACAGGAGGGACTTTGGACCATTTAACTCCCCTTTTACAGTATGAATCTAATTGCAAGATAGCTTTGTTTCAATACTTCCCTCAGGGGGGACCAGGTCTCTCCATCCTCCAGATGATCCTGAAGCCAAGCCTGGGAACAGAAAAACATCATACACTTCCTTTTCAGTGTCAGTGGGTCAATTTCCCCAACTTTTCAGAATGCAGTGCACAAGCATCTCTGCAAAGGCTGATTGGTTCCCACCTCGAAATTCTCGTAGGAATCTCCTGCCCTGTACCTGTTCTAGAGAGGTGACCACTGATGGCATCCCTACAAGTCAGTTCTCACCTAAACCAAGGTGCCCCTTTGCTGCCTATCCAAGTTGATAGAGTGGCCTGACATCTTGGGATAAGGAGGGGTGAGGCCAGCGGGAGTAGCCACTCTCACCCGTCTGCCACCTAAATGATCCTGCTTCCTCTGGATCTTGTGAAAAACCGAGTCCTAATCCAGAGCTTAGCGAAGCTTAATAATTTTTTTTATTTTTATTTATTTATGATAGAGAGAGAGAGAGAGAGAGAGAGAGGCAGAGACATAGGCAGAGGGAGAAGCAGGCTCCATGCACCGGGAGCCCGGCGTGGGATTCGATCCCGGGTCTCCAGGATCACGCTCTGGGCCAAAGGCAGGTGCTAAACCGCTGCGCCACCCAGGGATCCCTGAAGCTTAATAATTTAAACGGTGATATTCCTTTTAGAAGGCTGAGGAAGTAAGTGGAACACCTATGGTCTCTCAGCGGGAGGCCTGTGCTGCTTGTGGATGAGGCTTCCCAGGGTGTCACCCCCAGGGCCAGTCTCCTTTGTTTTTGTTTTTTTTTTAAAGACTTTATTTATTTATTCATAAGACACACATACAGAGAGAGAGAAAGCGGCAGAGACACAGGCAGAGGGAGAAGCAGGCTCTTTACAGGGAGCCCGACCTGGGACTCAATCCCAGGTCTCCTGGATCAGGCCTGGGCTGAAGGCGGGGCTAAACGGCGGAGTCCCCGGGGCTGCACAGGTCTCCATCCTTTAACCTGTCTTGGGGACCCCAAGGCCACCAGAGGTAAGCAAAGGCAGGTTCAGAGTGCTGGATTGCCAGTCCTTATGTGCACTCTCCAGATGAACCTTAGGCTAGCAAGGAATCCTATTTTGGGGGGGAGGGGGTTTTGTATATTTTTTTATTGTAGTTTGATATGCCAGCATGTAGCATAACACCCAGTGCTCCTCCTAGCAAGTGCCCCCCTCGGCGCTCATCACCCAGTCACCCTGTTCCCCCACCCACCTCCCCTTCCACTACCCCTTGTTCATTTCCCAGAGTTAAGAGTTTCTCATGTGTTGTCACCTTCCCTGATATTTCCCACTCGTTTTCTCTTCCTTCCCCCTATAATGCCTTTCACTATTTTTATAGTCCCCAAACGAATGAGACCATATGATGCTTGTCTTTCTCAGATGGACTTCACTTAGCATAATTAATACCCTCCAGTTCTATCCACATCAAAGCGAAGGTTGGGTATTCGTTGTTTCTAATGGCTGAGTAATATTGCATTGTATGTATAGACCACATCTTTATCCATCCATCTTTCGGTGGACACCCAGGTGCAGGTATCCCGCCGTTTCCCTGCCTCTGTATCATTGGGGTAAATCCCCAACACTGCAATTGCTGGGTCGTAGGGCAGGTCTATTTTTAACTCTTTGAGGAACCTGCACACAGTTTTCCAGAGTGGCTGTACCAGTTCACATTCCCACCAACAGGGCAAGAGGGTCCCACTTTCTCCACGTCCTCTCCCACATTTGTTGTTTCCTGTCCTGTTAATTGTCATCATTCTCACTGGTGTGAGGTGGTATTTCATTGTGTGTGTGTGTGTGTGTGTGTGTGTGTTTTAAGAGTTTATTCATTTATTCATGACAGACAGAGAGAGAGAGGCAGAGACACAGGCAGAGGGAGAAGCAGGCTCTATGCCAGAACCAGACATGGGACTCCATCCGGGTCTCCAGGATCACACCCTGGGCAGAAAGTGGCGCTAAACCGCTGAGGCACTGGGGCTGCCCTCATTGGGGTTTTGTTTTGTTTTGTTTTGTTTTTCATTGTGGTTTTGATTCGTATTTCCCTGATGGCCAGTGATGCAGAGCATTTTCTCTCGTGCTTGTTAGCCATGCCTGTGTCTTCTTCTGTTAGATTTCTGTTCATGTCTTTTGCCCATTTCATGATTGGATTGTTTTTTTCCTTGGTGTTGAGTTTAAGAAGTTCTTTATAGATTTTGGATACTAGCCCTTTATCTGATACGTCATTTGCAAATATCTTCTCCCACTCCGCGGGTTGTCTTTTAGTTCTGTTGTTTCTTTTGCTGTGCAGAAGGTTTTTATCTTGATGAAGTCCCAATAGTTCATTTTGCCTTTTGTTTCCCTTGCCTTCATAGATGTATCTTACAAGAAGTTGCCGTGGCCAAGTTCAAAAGAGGTGTTGTGTTGCCTGTGTTCTCCTCTAGGATTTTGATAGAATCTTGTCTCACATTTAGATCTTTCATCCATTTTGAGTTCATCTTTGTGTGTGGTGTAAGAGAATGGTCTAGTTTCATTCTTCTGCACGTGGCTGTCCAATTTTCCCAGAACCATTGGGTTGAATAGACTGTCCTTTTTCCAGTGGATTGTCTTTCCTGCTTTGTTGACTATTAGTTGACCCTAGAGTTGAGGGACAATTTCTGGATTCTCTATTCTGTTCCATTGATCTATGTGTCTGTTTTTGTGCCAGTACCACCCAGTCTTGATGATCACAGCTTGGTAGTACAACCTGCAATCTGGCATTGTGATGCCCCCAGCTCTGGTTTTCTTTTTCAATATTCCCCAGGCTATTTGGGGTCTTTTCTGATTCCACACAAATGTCAAGATGATTTTTGCCAACTCTCTGAAGAAAGTCCATGGTATTTTGATAGGGATTTCATTAAATGTGCCAATTGCCCTGGGTATCATTGACATTTTCACAATATTAATTCTTCCAATCAATGAACATGGAATCCTATAAATGACCTTATGTTCCTGGGCTCTCCTACAGGAGACCTCATCCTTTGGTCACATAAATTCACTTGCATCCCTTGCCCCATGGTGCCTGATGAGTCAGGCCGATCATGATTGTTGTGCCCAAGATTGCGAATCCGAGAAACCACCAAGGAGCCAACACCGATGCAAGTACACAAGGGTTTATTTACAAGTTCGAGCGTGGGTCCAAGTATACTCCACACAACAGAGCAGGAGCTTGGACCCTGAAGTGGGTTACAGCTGGGTTTTTCATGGGCTGGTCTAGGGAATTTTCAGAAGGGGTGGAGGAATGTTTTTTTCCCATTCCAATATGAGGGGAAAGGGTGGGGGAGTTTCTTAAGATCTGTAAGGGATTCTCTGAGCTCTGTAGTCTTTCTGATATGGGACTTCCTGCCAAGGGCGTTCTGAGCTTTGTTCTCATTCTAATATGGGGCTTAACTGAAGGAAGGTAAAGTTCAGCTCTTCTTCACAGGGCCTGAGATGGCTGTATTTGTGCTAATGCTGAACTTGAGGTGAATGGCCTTAATTTTCTCGGACTCCACAATGATCAGTTGCAGTTCAGTTTCCTGCCTCACCCTTGCTTCTCTCTGTTCCAGTACCTGGGGCCCCGTTTGCAAGCATGACCCCACAATAAGCGAAGGCCCTCAGGCGGGGGGAAAAGCCAATGCAGAAAGCCAGAAAACAGAAAGTGGAGCTGGTTAGGCTTAGGCCAACATTCCCTTCCTTTAGGGAAGGGGGATTGAGCAAACCTTTCTCCAGAAGCCTGTCAACGTGAGTCTTTAAGACCAGCAGCCTCGCTATCTGCCTTTAACTGGCTGACAAGTACCTGGTTTTGCTTTTTGTTACAAGAAGCGGTTACCGAAGGGAGAGATGTCACCCAGGAAAGAAAGGATAGAATCCACATTTACTCACCCTTTAAGGGGAGTGGCCCCCGGTTTGGGCACCAAAATGATACAGGAGAGCTTGGTTCTTGTCTCAAGGAGTCAAGGAATGAATCTAGAACAGACGACACAGAGTGAGCAAAGTGATAGAAGTTTTTTAAGCAGACACGCAGAGAAAGTTCTCAGAATTGAGACGGCCCCCCTGACAGGGGTGCCACTGAGGGCTTTTTATGGTCTTTTATAGGAAACTGCTCAGGGAACTTGGTAAATTTCTTGTCAGTATCTGGATGGATATTTAGAACAAAAGTGGTGGATTTGTAACTATCGTAATAACAAGATGTTCTTATAAATATCATGAGCAAGGTGTTCCTTTGTCTCTGGTTGATCCCTCCTCCATAATATTTCTCTACATCTGGGATATCTGTGAGCCTGGTCACGTAGCCCATGAGCTTGCGATTCTTGTGATGTCTTGGTTTGAGCAGGGACTGTATTGAAAACATCTTAATGACCTATTTCTTTTTAGTCTGGTGAGTTTCTGTGATTACTTAGTAGCCATGCAAGGGGGGATAGTCCCTAGCATTTTGGAGTTAGGGAGCCACGTTCATTTCTTCTGTTTTTGCTGTCTTATGTCTGTTTTCTTGGGATGGGTAGGAGCCTGACTCTGGGGCCTTTCCTTGATCTTTCCCTGCTTAGGCCCCCATCTGCCACTAATTCGTTCCTACATCAATTCCATGGAGGTCAATTTGCAAATAACAGCATCAATCAAATTGAGTAAAATTAGTAAATAGGGAATATGTTGCCTTTGAGAACCCAAAAAGACAAAAAGATTTTCGACTTCTGTGCTGAGAAGGTTAACAACTGTTTCTTGACAGTGTCAGGGACGGTTTACCAAATAATTTTCAGGTACTTTAACTGAAAATGATGTGGTGGGACTTGCATTGTGTATGGAACATTGAGGACCCATCCTCCTTTTGTGAGCTCTGGGATTCATATCTTCATAACGAGTGTGTCAGAAGACTCTCTTTGGAGGAGGTATGTCATCAATATAATGTCATACCTGTGCGTGTCAAGAAAGTTGGGTCCAGTTAAGGGCTTGCCCTCAAAGATTGTATGTGATGGATCCCAAAGCTGTTGAGGTACCCATGAGGTACCCCCATGGGTAAAGGTGTATTGTATCCCTTGGGAGGTGAAGACAAACTATGGCTGAGAGGCATTGAAATAGACAACGAACAGAATTTATTAGCCAAATCTGTAATCTCAGAATATTTCTTTGTTACTGATGGGATGGACTTGGAAATTTCAATAATGTTTGGTAATGGAGCCTTAGGGAATGGGACCTCAGAATTAAGGTTGCAGTAGTCCACCATGAGGTGCCTGCCTTCTTTCCAAGTTTATTAACGGGCAAAGTTTAATAGGTAAATTTAAGTTTTTAAACGGAGCAGTAGTAGGGATAATCACTTCTTCAATCATTAGGTTTTCCCAAAGTTTCAATCATTGAAGGAAGGCGTAATACCAGCCTTGGACCCAGAACCCTGAGACCAGACCTGAGCTGAGCTAACAGTCGGACCCTGAACTGACTGAGCCACCCAGGTGCCCGAAGGAAGTCCTATTTTATTTTTAATTTTTATTTTGCACTGGGCTATATTAACTGTTTTAATAGATGAGGGGCATCCATGGGGATTCACTTTTGTCAAGCCAATTTGTTACTACCAAAGTCTTTTTTTATTATTATTATTTTTAAGGTAAGCTCCATGCCCAGCATCAGGCCCGAACTCACGACCTTGAGATCAAGAGTTACATACATGCTCTACCAAGTGAGCCAACCAGGTGCCCCTGTAATTACCAAAGTCTTTTATTTTTTTTTAAGATTTTTAAAATTTATTTTTTCATGACAGACACAGAGAGAGAGAGACAGAGAGAGAGCAGTAGAGACACAGGCAGAGGGAGAAGCAGGCTCCGTGCAGGGAGCCCGATGTGTGACTCCATCCCAGGTCTCCAGGATCATGCCCTGGGTCCAATGCGGTGCAAAACCACTGAGCCACCGGGCTGCCCCCAAAGTCTTAATTTTAATTTATTACTCACTTGGGCAGAGCTTTCTCACCCAATGTGGGATATTTTGAGGCAATGGGTGCTATGACTGTGAAGATTTACGCAGGACAGTAATAGTTTGGATGATTAAGGTAAAACTTACCTATTTGTCCTCCACTTCATATTCAGTAACTCTACTAAAGGGTTATAATGAGTACCTTGGTTAAATTTTTGGGGTCTCCAGATACAACTATAACTTGAGCCTCAGGATTAAGGCTGTGAAGCTTTACCAACTGACACATTTAAGGCAAATATTAAAGAATCAAAAAAAAAAAAAGAATCTGTGTTAATAGCGGCACAAAGCCAATGTGTGTCTTTTTGTTATTGTGCCCAAGATGGCGTATCCGAGAAACCACCTAGAAGCCAACACTGATGCAAGCGCATGAGGGTTTATTTGCAAACTAGAGCTTGGGCCAAGTATACCCGACACAGTGGAGCAGGGACTTGTACCCCGAGGGTAAGAGGCGTAGCAGTTTTATAGGGGCCAGCGGCCAATGGGATTGTAACACACACAGACTTGCACAGTCATGTCGGTCCACACGCAGGTGGCCAATTGAATTACAGTTTACCCTACAGTGACCATTTGAACTAGCCTATCACTCTGGTCAGAATTGGCGCGCGGGATTGGCAAGCAAAAGGCGGGGTTTACATTCTTTGCGGTTTAGGGGTTCCGCATTCCTATATGAGCCCGTTTCCAGTAAGGGTGTGCTCAGTGGCTTGACTAGGGTGGGGCAGCGCCTTAAGCAATAAGCAGGTCCTGTGGGGGTCATAGCAGGAGGTGGCGGGTGCAGCAGAAAATGGAGTTAGTCCTGCTCCGCTTGTCCAGGGGCAGGGGATTTTTGTTAAATTCCCTGGGTCCCACACCCCAGGCTCGGCCTGGGTTAGGGGGTGTCCGAGTCTGGGCCCCGCGAGTCGTGGTCCAGTCCGAGTAGTCGGAAGGTTGGACTTTGCGGCTCAGGGTTGCCTCCGTGTGGAGGCGCCGAGGATGCCCCGAGACCAGGGCAGGCGGATTTCCAGTGGCCCGTCACTGGACATCGCGGGCCTGGCCGCGTCGGCTCCGTGATCCTGGGACATTGACGGGCCCGGTGTCCCTCGGTGCCGCGTCTGACGCAAGCCCCAGGCGGGATGCGGTGGGGTGCCCCTCTGTGTGCCTCCCGGAGCCCGCCGGCCGCAGGGCTGCCAGCGAGGCTGGGGTGTGGAGTTGCACCTGCACCTGCAGCTGCAGTCTGGCCTGCCCCTGCGGTTCAGCCGCTCTTCGTCTCGGGTGTTCAAGACGTTCAATGCCATGGTCGGCAGGTCGGGAATGGGAGTTTGGGGACCCTCTTCGGCCTTCTTGAATTTTTTTTTCCGGGTATCGGGGAGGACTGAGAGAGAAAATGCGTCGCCACCACAGTAGCCCTGGACGGGGCCGGGGAGGCAGGGTCCAGGCGAGGGTACTGGGTTACAGCCTCAGCGAGCCTCTGAAGGCAAAGAGCAGGCTTCTCATCTGGGTTCTGAGCGACTTGCCGGACCCTAGCGTAGTTGACAGACAGCCCTGTTAGAGACCGCCCGCGTGCCAGCGTGGAGACAGTGGACGTGGGGCGGCGGCGGCGGCGGCCCCCCCCCTCCCGGCCCGTCTGCTAAGGGCGTGCGGGATCCTCGGCGGGAACCGCCCGAGCACCGATTGGCACAGCCCCGTCGGTGAAACGGACCCGGCCGGCGTGTTGTCGGGCGGCAGCCTGCATTCGCTCCCTGTCCTCTGGTGGAAGGGGGGTGGTCTGCAGCACATGCAAATCCTGCCAAGTCCAGCAAGCCCTCTGCCTGGGCCAAATACTGACTTCTTGGCTGCAGTCCCGGTTTAGCAGAGTAAGAGCCCAGCCCCCATTTCCATGTGGGAAAGGTCCTGAAGGGAGAAAGCGTGGACCCGAACAATCCCTTCAGCTCCCACCACCTGTCGCAGGGGGCCGGCCAGGTCAGGGGAGGCGAGACCTTGTGGGATCTTGTGCACCTGGATCGGAGGGGAGGTAGGGGGGTGAAGGTTGGGGGTCAGAAACGGGTAAGGAGGTGTGTGGTTGGGAGGCAGGAGGAGGAGAAGGGGGCAGGGGGCAGGGCTGGCGTTCCCCTAGTAGGTGTTCGGGCCAGGGTGTCAGGGGACCCTGAGACAGGGGAAGGGGGAAAGGATTCGGGGGCTCTTGGAGCTGAGGGAATGGGTGGAGGGGGCGGAGGGAGCGGCTCCCGCGCCGAAAGGACCTGGGTGGTGGAACATTGGGAGCAGAGAGAGGGGCGAGAGCGGAGGTCCCAGAAAGCCTGCATGTCCTGGACCTTGGTCCGCTTGCCCTGAGTTCTAGAGATTGTCCTGGGCCGTGAGAATTTGGTAGTCAGAAGTACCCTCAGGGGCCGTGGAGACTGATTGTCCAGGTAATATTGGGGCCGGGCCACCGTAGAGAAATGAATGAGGCTGAGGCGGCGCCTTTTCAGGTCCTGGGAAAGGCCCCGGGTTTTCTTTCTTTTCTTTTTTTTTAAGTTTTTATTTATTTATGATAGTCACACAGAGAGAGAGAGGGGGTGGGGGGCAGAGACACAAGCAGAGGGAGAAGCAGGCTCCATGCACCGGGAGCCTGACGTGGGATTCGGTGCCGGGTCTCCAGGATCGGACCCTGGGTCAAAGGCAGGCGCCAGACCGCTGCGCCACCCAGGGATCCCGGCCCCGGGTTTTGAAATTGGACAGTAGACAACCCGTCGGAGTTTCGGGGTCACATTGGGATTGGGCAGTTCCATGATTCGCACCGGGTAACCCGGAGACTGAAGACAGGCGTCCCCGTTTGCAGCCCAGGGTCACCAGAGAAACAGAGGTGGCCCTAAGGATGAGGACGTCTCCTGATCCCCAGGGAGCACCGGAGAGCCACCCGCTGGCTCTGTGGAGTTGCCCTGGCACGGCCGCGGCTTCCGGCAGCACCAGCGGGACAGGGGCACGGAATCAGGGGGCGCCTACCCGGCGACTCGAGGCGTGGGGTTCAGTTCAGGTCCTGGTGGTGAGAGGAGAGGGGCTCCCTCCAGAGCGGGGCCTCGAACTCCTCCCGGGTTTCGGCACCAAATCTCAGGTTTCATGCGACTGGTAGGCAAATGAACTAGAGAGGCCAGGCAAAGGTGGGTCAAAAGAGGCTTTCAGTGGGCGCATCTGGGGCGAGGTTCCCAGGCCCCGAGAGGGAGCAGAGCCGGGGAAGCCGGCTTTTGAAGGGGGAGTGCTAAGGGCTCGTGTCTGTACGGGCTGATAGGCATTGGGGCATGTGACTGGAGGAAGCGGTACGGGGCGATAAGCGCTTCTGCCTTTCTATGGGGTCTGGGTAAGTAAGGTATGGTTCAGGTTTCCTACCTGGGTCCTGTCTCGCCAGTGACGTGTCCTTGGGCGGCCACCAGGGTTGAAGCCGGGGAGACCCCGATAAGTAGTGGGAGAAAGATCACTCGTTTGTGCTTCTCCGCGAGGCTGGCCAGGAGGGCTACTTCTGCCCGACTAGAGAGAGTTCGTCGCGGAACCAGGGAGACAGGCAGACAGAGGAGAGAGGCAGAGGTACCTAGAGATTCAGAAAGGCTGCCCGTTGCGCCAAGAGAGACCACGGATCGGGGCGTGATGAGAGGTAACATTTGACAGGGTGACTACACGCAGGGAAGACCTAAGGGTGGAGTAAGACAAAGGGAAGTGGTGGTTGAGAGGGTCCGTGAATAAGGCATTGTCCAGGAGAGAGGGAGAATGCAATGCCCTGGAGGTGCGGGTGTGAGGTTGGCGCAGTTCAATGCGTTCGGGAGGGGAACGGCCACCAGGGAAGAGGGGGGCTTTGCCCCAGGCGGCACAGATAAAACAGTGGGACAGATTGCCCATGCCTGAAAGGCTGGAGAGGGAAGTAAGTGCCTTGTTGGCTAAGTTTCATCTAGGAGAAGGGGCCCCGCCCCGGGCCTGAGCTGGGGTAGCCTGTAGGTGGGTTTGGAGAACTTGCTCCTGTGCACGTATGGTGGGAGTCTGGTTCCTTCGGTCGGGTTGGATTGGTGGAAGTGAGAGCCGCACGTGTGTATGTCGTGTAGATGCGGGGAGAGAAGACGGTAGGGTAGGAGGAAAAGGGGCAGCGGTACAATTTTGCGGTTACCCCCGTCGCCCAGTGGGAATCCCAAGGGTCCAGAATAGTTAGGCTATAGTTACTGTGTGTTCTGTAGAAGCGGCCTCATGGGTCACTGGTTGCAAAGGTGCCGGCGAAAGGGTCCCGGCACAAGTGGCCAAGGCGATGAATATTCCAGTAGCGATAAGGGCAGCATCCGTGGATTTCAACCGGGTAGTTTTGGCAGGTAGGATGGGTCTTGATCATAGGTGGAAGAGATTCTAGGAGCAGATGTGGATACAGGAATTGACTGGCAATTGGGGATGGAGAAATTGATGAGGGCCTGGCAACCCAGTGGTTGACAATCAGTGGTGGACATTCCCCGGTGCCAGGTTTCTGTCATGTAAACGTCCACCTAAACCCAGGGTCAGTGGTGGAGTGACCAGGAGGTAGGACCAGGAGGAGGAGGATGGAGCCATAGCAGTATTGGAGTAGGTCCCAAAGGTGGTCCTGCGCATCCGTGTCGTGAGGGGCCTCGCTTTCACTTAGAGCTGTGTACCCCGCGGGTGGTGTGCTAGGAGTTTGGCGGCCGTGGGGGTCGTAAGGGCCACCGTATCGGGACCGGTGCACTTAGGATGTAAGGTTTTTGGGTATAGTTCTTGTAGCAGGACGCTATCCCCTGGGGCCAGGGCTTGGGGAGTATCTGCTGTGGGTTCCCCTGGAGTCGGGCTGACTGAGTCGCATGGGCCCGCAGGAGGGCTCTTAGAAGAGTTAGGTAAGGTAGGCAAGATAGGAGCAGAGGAGGCGGTGACGGGAAGATTTTGAGTGAGCAGGAAGGGCCGCCCACGAGAAGCTGAAAGGGACTTAGAGCCCACGGCCCTCTAGGGGAAGCTCTGAGCCTTGTTAAAGCCAGCGGGAGGAGGGTGGCCAGGACGGGCGGGCTTCAAGGGCAGTTTGGTGAGACGTCCCTCGAGAAGGCCGTCGGCCCGCTCTCCCTTACCCGAAGACCGGGGTTGGTATGGGATATGGGGTTTCCAGGTAATATTTAGGCTCTCGGAGACTTGCTGGGTGATGCTGGAGATGAGGCCGGGCCGTTGTCAGATGGTAGGGTCCGCGGGAGGCCGAACCTCGGAATGATGTGTTGGAGGGCTATGGTGGCCGCCGCCTCCGCAGTGTCCCGAGGTATGGAGAAAGCCCCTATCCACCGTGTAAAGGTGTCCACTGAGGCTAACAGGTAGGGAAAGGATTTATGGCGTGGCACGTGGGAAAAGTCAGGCTGCCAGTCCTCGCCAGGTTGGTGTGCGCAGAGCTGGGGATTGGGCCCCGCCGGGCCTGCGAATTCCCCCTCGAGCGTTGACCGTGGAGCAGGGTTTGCAAGACTTCGGCGCCTCTCCGGTAACCTGTGGCACATGTGGAGGGTGGAAAAGGGGTTGTAGGAACTGGTGTAAGGCCTTGGGCCCGACGTGTAGGGACTGCCGTATGTCTGAAACGATCATGGGGGCTGAAGGGTCTGGAAGAGCGAGTTTCTTTGGAATGAAGATGCGGCCTTTGTCCCTGGCGATTCCTCCCATCCTTTTGGGTGTCTGTCTGAGTTTCCTGGTGTGTGTAAGAGGGGGACTGTGGTGTGTGGAGGAAGAGGAGGGGAGCTGGTGGGGGTCTAAGGCAGTGGGTCGGGCAGTGGAGAGTCGGCTTTGTTGTTGCCTCGGGACACCAGGTCCTCGGAGGGTCGGTCCACGACAGTGGACAGTGGCTACTTGAGTGAGGTTGGGGGGTCTGAGGGTCTGGGCTGAGGGTCTCCAGTAGTTGTGAAATGAGGTGCCCATTGATTCTGGGTGGTACCCTTGGTGGTAAGACACCCTCGCTCTTGCCAGAGGACAGAATGTGTGTGTGTGATGAGGGAGGCGTATTTGGAGGCAGTGTATGTGGTGTCCCGAGGGGGAGGGCAGCCGCCTCCAGGACGGCATCGAGGGTAAGCAAGTACGGCGTAGGCCGCGTGTCTCTCTCTGGCCGTCCGGGGCGATGAGAGAACTACCATCCACAAAGAGGATTCATTCGGTCAGGCTTCGGGAGGGCTTGATAGGAAAGTCCCGACGTGGAGGAGTCAGCTCGTGCAGGAGTTGAGGGCAGGAATGGAGGGTTCTGAGTGAGTCGCGGGGGGAGTACCCACCCGCAGGAGGGGAGCAGGATTTAGACGAGAGGTTGGTGGGTGGTAGATGTCCGGGTTTTCGATGAAGAGGAGAAGATCAAGTTGGAGTCTAGCGGGGTCCAGATGAGAAACAGATTTCTGGCTCAGTAGATCTGTGTCCCAGGCGGTGAGAGGAGAAAACGGCGAGGGGCCTTGTAGAGTGAGTGTAAGGGCCTCCTTTGTCAGGGAGGCGGCCCCAGCCAGGGCTCTGAGACATGGTTGCCAGCCCTGAGCGGCGACATCTAGCTGTTGTGAGAGGTACGCCCGTGTCCGCTCCGTTGGTCCTGTTGGCTGTACCAGGAGGCGAGGGGCCGAGCGGGAACGTTCATCAGTCAATAAGTAGGGAGGTTTTGGGGGATCTTGAAGAGCTGAAACGGGTCCCAAAGTAAGGCAGTCTTCCCGTTTGGAGAGAAGGTGTTTGACAGGGGAGGGGTCTGTCCGTGGCCCCCGTGGGGTTGGTTTGGCTGCCCTGTGGAGGGGTCGTGCCAGGAGAGCGAAGTCAGGAATCCAGTACCAGAGGAAACCCACGAGAGCCAAGAAAGAGAGAAGGTTGTCGGCGTTCTGGCGGGGAGAGGGGAGGCCGGAGATGCTGGCGTTGTGGTAGGCGGAGGCGGTCTCCAGTGAGTGTTTTCGAGGTGTAGGGGTTAAGGATATACCCAGCTAGGTAACCGTGGGGGTGCAAAGTTGCGTTTTGGAGGGAGTGACCGGGTACCCTTTAGAACCAAGGAAGCTGAGGAGGAGAGCAGTGTCTTCCTGTGAGGAAGGTCGGGAGGGCCTACAAAGGGGAAGGTCATCGACTTCTTGGAGGAGTGTGCTCTGTGTGAAAGAGCCTTGTTGGAGATGTCTAGAAAGGGCCTGGCCAAAGAGATGGGGACTATCCTTGGAGTCCCTGAGGCAGGACCGTCCAGGCCAGTTGTCCTGAGGTATGTGTGTCGGGGTCTTCCCATGGGAAGGCCAAGAGAACGTATGAATGTGGGTGTGGAGGAGCAGTGAATCAAGAAGGCGTCTTTGAGGCCTCAGCGTGAGAAGTGAGTAGCGGTGGAGGGAACAGTCGAAAGTGGGGCGTATGGGTTGGGCACCAGCGGGTGGAGAGGGCTAGCAGCCTCGTTGATGAGTCTTCAACCTTGTAGTAGGCGATAGGCTCCAGAAGGTTTCCTGGCAGGGAGAATGGGGGTGATGCTCGGGGAGCTGTTGGGGATAAGGAGGCCGTGCTGGCCAAGTCGGTCTGTACTAGGTTTAAGTCCCCGTCGGTGAGTTTCCGAAATGGAGAATTGGGGCTGAGAAGGAGAGGAGGCGGGGGGGTTTGATCTTTTAAGTAGGTTTTGACTGGGGGGTGGTGAGTGGCCACCATTGGTTTAGAGGTGTCCCAGACTTGGGGGTTAAGGGGTAGAGGGAGACGGGGGGCGTGGAGTGGAGGGATCAGGAGAAATGAAGGGTAAGACGAGGTGAGCAGAGGCAGTGGGTGAGGGAGAAAGACGAACGGTGGCCTTGAGTTTGTGTAGGATCTCCCGGCCGAGGAGAGGAGCCGGGCAGGAAGGAGTTCTAAGGAAGGAGGGTGAGAGGGGAGCCCGTCCGTGGAGTAGATGGAGGTGCCATCAGTTCCCCCCACCACCACCACTGGAGAGGGGAACCCGGCACCCGAGTGGAAGGCAGAATGGAGCCAGTCGCCCCGTGTCCAGCAGGAAAGAGACGGACTTCCCCGCTCCCGGGAGCAGGACCCCACGTTGTGCCCCAGGTAGCAAATCCGAGAAAGCCCCCAGGAGCCGACACCGATGCAAACACACGAGGGTTTCTTTACAAGCTCGAGCTTGGGTCCAAGTGTACCCGACACGGCGGAGCAGGGACTTGGACCCCGGGGCTCAGAGGCGTAGCAGCTTTCCGGGGGCCAGTGGCCCACGGGATTGTAACACACACAGAAGGTTGCACAGTCATGTGAGTCCGCCCGCAACTGGGGGCCAGTTGACTCCCAGTTTACCCTACCTATGGTGACCGTTTGAACTGGCCTATCACTCTGGTCAGAATTGGCGCGCAGTGTTGGGGGGCACAAGCGGGGGTTACATTTTTATGATCTGATTTCGGGTAAGGGTGTGCTCAGTGGCTTGACTAGGGTGGGGCAGCGCCTTAAGCAATAAGCAGGTCCTGTGGGGGTCATAGCAGGAGGTGGCGGGTGCAGCAGAAAATGGAGTTAGTCCTGCTCCGCTTGTCCAGGGGCAGGGGATTTTTGTTAAATTCCCTGGGTCCCACACCCCAGGCTCGGCCTGGGTTAGGGGGTGTCCGAGTCTGGGCCCCGCGAGTCGTGGTCCAGTCCGAGTAGTCGGAAGGTTGGACTTTGCGGCTCAGGGTTGCCTCCGTGTGGAGGCGCCGAGGATGCCCCGAGACCAGGGCAGGCGGATTTCCAGTGGCCCGTCACTCGACATCGCGGGCCTGGCCGCGTCGGCTCCGTGATCCTGGGACATTGATGGGCCCGGTGTCCCTCGGTGCCGCGTCTGACGCAAGCCCCAGGCGGGATGCGGTGGGGTGCCCCTCTGTGTGCCTCCCGGAGCCCGCCGGCCGCAGGGCTGCCAGCGAGGCTGGGGTGTGGAGTTGCACGTGCACCTGCAGCTGCAGTCTGGCCTGCCCCTGCGGTTCAGCCGCTCTTCGTCTCGGGTGTTCAAGACGTTCAATGCCATGGTCGGCAGGTCGGGAATGGGAGTTTGGGGACCCTTTTCGGCCTTCTTGAATTTTTTTTTCCGGGTATCGGGGAGGACTGAGAGAGAAAATGCGTCACCACCACAGTAGCCCTGGACGGGGCCGGGGAGGCAGGGTCCAGGCGAGGGTACTGGGTTACAGCCTCAGCGAGCCTCTGAAGGCAAAGAGCAGGCTTCTCATCTGGGTTCTGAGCGACTTGCCGGACCCTAGCGTAGTTGACAGACAGCCCTGTTAGAGACCGCCCGCGTGCCAGCGTGGAGACAGTGGACGTGGGGCGGCGGCGGCGGCGGCCCCCCCCCTCCCGGCCCGTCTGCTAAGGGCGTGCGGGATCCTCGGCGGGAACCGCCCGAGCACCGATTGGCACAGCCCCGTCGGTGAAACGGACCCGGCCGGCGTGTTGTCGGGCGGCAGCCTGCATTCGCTCCCTGTCCTCTGGTGGAAGGGGGGTGGTCTGCAGCACATGCAAATCCTGCCAAGTCAAGCAAGCCCTCTGCCTGGGCCAAATACTGACTTCTTGGCTGCAGTCCCGGGTTAGCAGAGTAAGAGCCCAGCCCCCTTTTCCATGTGGGAAAGGTCCTGAAGGGAGAAAGCGTGGACCCGAACAATCCCTTCAGCTCCCACCACCTGTCGCAGGGGGCCGGCCAGGTCAGGGGAGGCGAGACCTTGTGGGATCTTGTGCACCTGGATCGGAGGGGAGGTAGGGGGGTGAAGGTTGGGGGTCAGAAACGGGTAAGGAGGTGTGTGGTTGGGAGGCAGGAGGAGGAGAAGGGGGCAGGGGGCAGGGCTGGCGTTCCCCTAGTAGGTGTTCGGGCCAGGGTGTCAGGGGACCCTGAGACAGGGGAAGGGGGAAAGGATTCGGGGGCTCTTGGAGCTGAGGGAATGGGTGGAGGGGGCGGAGGGAGCGGCTCCCGCGCCGAAAGGACCTGGGTGGTGGAACATTGGGAGCAGAGAGAGGGGCGAGAGCGGAGGTCCCAGAAAGCCTGCATGTCTGGGACCTTGGTCCGCTTGCCCTGAGGTCTAGAGATTGTCCTGGGCCGTGAGAATTTGGTAGTCAGAAGTACCCTCAGGGGCCGTGGAGACTGATTGTCCAGGTAATATTGGGGCCGGGCCACCGTAGAGAAATGAATGAGGCTGAGGCGGCGCCTTTTCAGGTCCTGGGAAAGGCCCCGGGTTTTCTTTCTTTTCTTTTTTTTTAAGTTTTTATTTATTTATGATAGTCACACAGAGAGAGAGAGGGGGTGGGGGGCAGAGACACAAGCAGAGGGAGAAGCAGGCTCCATGCACCGGGAGCCTGACGTGGGATTCGGTGCCGGGTCTCCAGGATCGGACCCTGGGTCAAAGGCAGGCGCCAGACCGCTGCGCCACCCAGGGATCCCGGCCCCGGGTTTTGAAATTGGACAGTAGACAACCCGTCGGAGTTTCGGGGTCACATTGGGATTGGGCAGTTCCATGATTCGCACCGGGTAACCCGGAGACTGAAGACAGGCGTCCCCGTTTGCAGCCCAGGGTCACCAGAGAAACAGAGGTGGCCCTAAGGATGAGGACGTCTCCTGATCCCCAGGGAGCACCGGAGAGCCACCCGCTGGCTCTGTGGAGTTGCCCTGGCGCGGCCGCGGCTTCCGGCAGCACCAGCGGGACAGGGGCACGGAATCAGGGGGCGCCTACCCGGCGACTCGAGGCGTGGGGTTCAGTTCAGGTCCTGGTGGTGAGAGGAGAGGGGCTCCCTCCAGAGCGGGGCCTCGAACTCCTCCCGGGTTTCGGCACCAAATCTCAGGTTTCATGCGACTGGTAGGCAAATGAACTAGAGAGGCCAGGCAAAGGTGGGTCAAAAGAGGCTTTCAGTGGGCGCATCTGGGGCGAGGTTCCCAGGCCCCGAGAGGGAGCAGAGCCGGGGAAGCCGGCTTTTGAAGGGGGAGTGCTAAGGGCTCGTGTCTGTACGGGCTGATAGGCATTGGGGCATGTGACTGGAGGAAGCGGTACGGGGCGATAAGCGCTTCTGCCTTTCTATGGGGTCTGGGTAAGTAAGGTATGGTTCAGGTTTCCTACCTGGGTCCTGTCTCGCCAGTGACGTGTCCTTGGGCGGCCACCAGGGTTGAAGCCGGGGAGACCCCGATAAGTAGTGGGAGAAAGATCACTCGTTTGTGCTTCTCCGCGAGGCTGGCCAGGAGGGCTACTTCTGCCCGACTAGAGAGAGTTCGTCGCGGAACCAGGGAGACAGGCAGACAGAGGAGAGAGGCAGAGGTACCTAGAGATTCAGAAAGGCTGCCCGTTGCGCCAAGAGAGACCACGGATCGGGGCGTGATGAGAGGTAACATTTGACAGGGTGACTACACGCAGGGAAGACCTAAGGGTGGAGTAAGACAAAGGGAAGTGGTGGTTGAGAGGGTCCGTGAATAAGGCATTGTCCAGGAGAGAGGGAGAATGCAATGCCCTGGAGGTGCGGGTGTGAGGTTGGCGCAGTTCAATGCGTCAGGGAGGGGAACGGCCACCAGGGAAGAGGGGGGCTTTGCCCCAGGCGGCACAGATAAAACAGTGGGACAGATTGCCCATGCCTGAAAGGCTGGAGAGGGAAGTAAGTGCCTTGTTGGCTAAGTTTCATCTAGGAGAAGGGGCCCCGCCCCGGGCCTGAGCTGGGGTAGCCTGTAGGTGGGTTTGGAGAAGTTGCTCCTGTGCACGTATGGTGGGAGTCTGGTTCCTTCGGTCGGGTTGGATTGGTGGAAGTGAGAGCCGCACGTGTGTATGTCGTGTAGATGCGGGGAGAGAAGACGGTAGGGTAGGAGGAAAAGGGGCAGCGGTACAATTTTGCGGTTACCCCCGTCGCCCAGTGGGAATCCCAAGGGTCCAGAATAGTTAGGCTATAGTTACTGTGTGTTCTGTAGAAGCGGCCTCGTGGGTCACTGGTTGCAAAGGTGCCGGCGAAAGGGTCCCGGCACAAGTGGCCAAGGCGATGAATATTCCAGTAGCGATAAGGGCAGCATCCGTGGATTTCAACCGGGTAGTTTTGGCAGGTAGGATGGGTCTTGATCGTAGGTGGAAGAGATTCTAGGAGCAGATGTGGATACAGGAATTGACTGGCAATTGGGGATGGAGAAATTGATGAGGGCCTGGCAACCCAGTGGTTGACAATCAGTGGTGGACATTCCCCGGTGCCAGGTTTCTGTCATGTAAACGTCCACCTAAACCCAGGGTCAGTGGTGGAGTGACCAGGAGGTAGGACCAGGAGGAGGAGGATGGAGCCATAGCAGTATTGGAGTAGGTCCCAAAGGTGGTCCTGCGCATCCGTGTCGTGAGGGGCCTCGCTTTCACTTAGAGCTGTGTACCCCGCGGGTGGTGTGCTAGGAGTTTGGCGGCCGTGGGGGTCGTAAGGGCCACCGTATCGGGACCGGTGCACTTAGGCTGTAAGGTTTTTGGGTATAGTTCTTGTAGCAGGACGCTATCCCCTGGGGCCAGGGCTTGGGGAGTATCTGCTGTGGGTTCCCCTGGAGTCGGGCTGACTGAGTCGCATGGGCCCGCAGGAGGGCTCTTAGAAGAGTTAGGTAAGGTAGGCAAGATAGGAGCAGAGGAGGCGGTGATGGGAAGATTTTGAGTGAGCAGGAAGGGCCGCCCACGAGAAGCTGAAAGGGACTTAGAGCCCACGGCCCTCTAGGGGAAGCTCTGAGCCTTGTTAAAGCCAGCGGGAGGAGGGTGGCCAGGACGGGCGGGCTTCAAGGGCAGTTTGGTGAGACGTCCCTCGAGAAGGCCGTCGGCCCGCTCTCCCTTACCCGAAGACCGGGGTTGGTATGGGATATGGGGTTTCCAGGTAATATTTAGGCTCTCGGAGACTTGCTGGGTGATGCTGGAGATGAGGCCGGGCCGTTGTCAGATGGTAGGGTCCGCGGGAGGCCGAACCTCGGAATGATGTGTTGGAGGGCTATGGTGGCCGCCGCCTCCGCAGTGTCCCGAGGTATGGAGAAAGCCCCTATCCACCGTGTAAAGGTGTCCACTGAGGCTAACAGGTAGGGAAAGGATTTATGGCGTGGCACGTGGGAAAAGTCAGGCTGCCAGTCCTCGCCAGGTTGGTGTGCGCAGAGCTGGGGATTGGGCCCCGCCGGGCCTGCGAATTCCCCCTCGAGCGTTGACCGTGGAGCAGGGTTTGCAAGACTTCGGCGCCTCTCCGGTAACCTGTGGCACATGTGGAGGGTGGAAAAGGGGTTGTAGGAACTGGTGTAAGGCCTTGGGCCCGACGTGTAGGGACTGCCGTATGTCTGAAACGATCATGGGGGCTGAAGGGTCTGGAAGAGCGAGTTTCTTTGGAATGAAGATGCGGCCTTTGTCCCTGGCGATTCCTCCCATCCTTTTGGGTGTCTGTCTGAGTTTCCTGGTGTGTGTAAGAGGGGGACTGTGGTGTGTGGAGGAAGAGGAGGGGAGCTGGTGGGGGTCTAAGGCAGTGGGTCGGGCAGTGGAGAGTCGGCTTTGTTGTTGCCTCGGGACACCAGGTCCTCGGAGGGTCGGTCCACGACAGTGGACAGTGGCTACTTGAGTGAGGTTGGGGGGTCTGAGGGTCTGGGCTGAGGGTCTCCAGTAGTTGTGAAATGAGGTGCCCATTGATTATGGGTGGTACCCTTGGTGGTAAGACACCCTCGCTCTTGCCAGAGGACAGAATGTGTGTGTGTGATGAGGGAGGCGTATTTGGAGGCAGTGTATGTGGTGTCCCGAGGGGGAGGGCAGCCGCCTCCAGGACGGCATCGAGGGTAAGCAAGTACGGCGTAGGCCGCGTGTCTCTCTCTGGCCGTCCGGGGCGATGAGAGAACTACCATCCACAAAGAGGATTCATTCGGTCAGGCTTCGGGAGGGCTTGATAGGAAAGTCCCGACGTGGAGGAGTCAGCTCGTGCAGGAGTTGAGGGCAGGAATGGGAGGGTTCTGAGTGAGTCGCGGGGGGAGTACCCACCCGCAGGAGGGGAGCAGGATTTAGACGAGAGGTTGGTGGGTGGTAGATGTCCGGGTTTTCGATGAAGAGGAGAAGATCAAGTTGGAGTGTAGAGGGGTCCAGATGAGAAACAGATTTCTGGCTCAGTAGATCTGTGTCCCGGGCGGTGAGAGGAGAAAACGGCGAGGGGCCTTGGAGAGTGAGTGTAAGGGCCTCCTTTGTCAGGGAGGCGGCCCCAGCCAGGGCTCTGAGACGTGGTTGCCAGCCCTGAGCGGCGACATCTAGCTGTTGTGAGAGGTACGCCCGTGTCCGCTCCGTTGGTCCTGTTGGCTGTACCAGGAGGCGAGGGGCCGAGCGGGAACGTTCATCAGTCAATAAGTAGGGAGGTTTTGGGGGATCTTGAAGAGCTGAAACGGGTCCCAAAGTAAGGCAGTCTTCCCGTTTGGAGAGAAGGTGTTTGACAGGGGAGGGGTCTGTCCGTGGCCCCCGTGGGGTTGGTTTGGCTGCCCTGTGGAGGGGTCGTGCCAGGAGAGCGAAGTCAGGAATCCAGTACCAGAGGAAACCCACGAGAGCCAAGAAAGAGAGAAGGTTGTCGGCGTTCTGGCGGGGAGAGGGGAGGCCGGAGATGCTGGTGTTGTGGTAGGCGGAGGCGGTCTCCAGTGAGTGTTTTCGAGGTGTAGGGGTTAAGGATATACCCAGCTAGGTAACCGTGGGGGTGCAAAGTTGCGTTTTGGAGGGAGTGACCGGGTACCCTTTAGAACCAAGGAAGCTGAGGAGGAGAGCAGTGTCTTCCTGTGAGGAAGGTCGGGAGGGCCTACAAAGGGGAAGGTCATCGACTTCTTGGAGGAGTGTGCTCTGTGTGAAAGAGCCTTGTTGGAGATGTCTAGAAAGGGCCTGGCCAAAGAGATGGGGACTATCCTTGGAGTCCCTGAGGCAGGACCGTCCAGGCCAGTTGTCCTGAGGTATGTGTGTCGGGGTCTTCCCATGGGAAGGCCAAGAGAACGTATGAATGTGGGTGTGGAGGAGCAGTGAATCAAGAAGGCATCTTTGAGGCCTCAGCGTGAGAAGTGAGTAGCGGTGGAGGGAACAGTCGAAAGTGGGGCGTATGGGTTGGGCACCAGCGGGTGGAGAGGGCTAGCAGCCTCGTTGATGAGTCTTCAACCTTGTAGTAGGCGATAGGCTCCAGAAGGTTTCCTGGCAGGGAGAATGGGGGTGATGCTCGGGGAGCTGTTGGGGATAAGGAGGCCGTGCTGGCCAAGTCGGTCTGTACTAGGTTTAAGTCCCCGTCGGTGAGTTTCCGAAATGGAGAATTGGGGCTGAGAAGGAGAGGAGGCGGGGGGGTTTGATCTTTTAAGTGGGTTTTGACTGGGGGGTGGTGAGTGGCCACCATTGGTTTAGAGGTGTCCCAGACTTGGGGGTTAAGGGGTAGAGGGAGACGGGGGGCGTGGAGTGGAGGGATCAGGAGAAATGAAGGGTAAGACGAGGTGAGCAGAGGCAGTGGGTGAGGGAGAAAGACGAACGGTGGCCTTGAGTTTGTGTAGGATCTCCCGGCCGAGGAGAGGAGCCGGGCAGGAAGGAGTTCTAAGGAAGGAGGGTGAGAGGGGAGCCCGTCCGTGGAGTCGATGGAGGTGCCATCAGTTCCCCCCACCACCACCACTGGAGAGGGGAACCCGGCACCCGAGTGGAAGGCAGAATGGAGCCAGTCGCCCCGTGTCCAGCAGGAAAGAGACGGACTTCCCCGCTCCCGGGAGCAGGACCCCACGTTGTGCCCCAGGTAGCAAATCCGAGAAAGCCCCCAGGAGCCGACACCGATGCAAACACACGAGGGTTTCTTTACAAGCTCGAGCTTGGGTCCAAGTGTACCCGACACGGCGGAGCAGGGACTTGGACCCCGGGGCTCAGAGGCGTAGCAGCTTTCCGGGGGCCAGTGGCCCACGGGATTGTAACACACACAGAAGGTTGCACAGTCATGTGAGTCCGCCCGCAACTGGGGGCCAGTTGACTCCCAGTTTACCCTACCTATGGTGACCGTTTGAACTGGCCTATCACTCTGGTCAGAATTGGCGCGCAGTGTTGGGGGGCACAAGCGGGGGTTACATTTTTATGATCTGATTTCGGGTAAGGGTGTGCTCAGTGGCTTGACTAGGGTGGGGCAGCGCCTTAAGCAATAAGCAGGTCCTGTGGGGGTCATAGCAGGAGGTGGCGGGTGCAGCAGAAAATGGAGTTAGTCCTGCTCCGCTTGTCCAGGGGCAGGGGATTTTTGTTAAATTCCCTGGGTCCCACACCCCAGGCTCGGCCTGGGTTAGGGGGTGTCCGAGTCTGGGCCCCGCGAGTCGTGGTCCAGTCCGAGTAGTCGGAAGGTTGGACTTTGCGGCTCAGGGTTGCCTCCGTGTGGAGGCGCCGAGGATGCCCCGAGACCAGGGCAGGCGGATTTCCAGTGGCCCGTCACTGGACATCGCGGGCCTGGCCGCGTCGGCTCCGTGATCCTGGGACATTGACGGGCCCGGTGTCCCTCGGTGCCGCGTCTGACGCAAGCCCCAGGCGGGATGCGGTGGGGTGCCCCTCTGTGTGCCTCCCGGAGCCCGCCGGCCGCAGGGCTGCCAGCGAGGCTGGGGTGTGGAGTTGCACCTGCACCTGCAGCTGCAGTCTGGCCTGCCCCTGCGGTTCAGCCGCTCTTCGTCTCGGGTGTTCAAGACGTTCAATGCCATGGTCGGCAGGTCGGGAATGGGAGTTTGGGGACCCTCTTCGGCCTTCTTGAATTTTTTTTTCCGGGTATCGGGGAGGACTGAGAGAGAAAATGCGTCGCCACCACAGTAGCCCTGGACGGGGCCGGGGAGGCAGGGTCCAGGCGAGGGTACTGGGTTACAGCCTCAGCGAGCCTCTGAAGGCAAAGAGCAGGCTTCTCATCTGGGTTCTGAGCGACTTGCCGGACCCTAGCGTAGTTGACAGACAGCCCTGTTAGAGACCGCCCGCGTGCCAGCGTGGAGACAGTGGACGTGGGGCGGCGGCGGCGGCGGCCCCCCCCCTCCCGGCCCGTCTGCTAAGGGCGTGCGGGATCCTCGGCGGGAACCGCCCGAGCACCGATTGGCACAGCCCCGTCGGTGAAACGGACCCGGCCGGCGTGTTGTCGGGCGGCAGCCTGCATTCGCTCCCTGTCCTCTGGTGGAAGGGGGGTGGTCTGCAGCACATGCAAATCCTGCCAAGTCAAGCAAGCCCTCTGCCTGGGCCAAATACTGACTTCTTGGCTGCAGTCCCGGGTTAGCAGAGTAAGAGCCCAGCCCCCTTTTCCATGTGGGAAAGGTCCTGAAGGGAGAAAGCGTGGACCCGAACAATCCCTTCAGCTCCCACCACCTGTCGCAGGGGGCCGGCCAGGTCAGGGGAGGCGAGACCTTGTGGGATCTTGTGCACCTGGATCGGAGGGGAGGTAGGGGGGTGAAGGTTGGGGGTCAGAAACGGGTAAGGAGGTGTGTGGTTGGGAGGCAGGAGGAGGAGAAGGGGGCAGGGGGCAGGGCTGGCGTTCCCCTAGTAGGTGTTCGGGCCAGGGTGTCAGGGGACCCTGAGACAGGGGAAGGGGGAAAGGATTCGGGGGCTCTTGGAGCTGAGGGAATGGGTGGAGGGGGCGGAGGGAGCGGCTCCCGCGCCGAAAGGACCTGGGTGGTGGAACATTGGGAGCAGAGAGAGGGGCGAGAGCGGAGGTCCCAGAAAGCCTGCATGCCTGGGACCTTGGTCCGCTTGCCCTGAGGTCTAGAGATTGTCCTGGGCCGTGAGAATTTGGTAGTCAGAAGTACCCTCAGGGGCCGTGGAGACTGATTGTCCAGGTAATATTGGGGCCGGGCCACCGTAGAGAAATGAATGAGGCTGAGGCGGCGCCTTTTCAGGTCCTGGGAAAGGCCCCGGGTTTTCTTTCTTTTCTTTTTTTTTAAGTTTTTATTTATTTATGATAGTCACACAGAGAGAGAGAGGGGGTGGGTGGCAGAGACACAAGCAGAGGGAGAAGCAGGCTCCATGCACCGGGAGCCTGACGTGGGATTCGGTGCCGGGTCTCCAGGATCGGACCCTGGGTCAAAGGCAGGCGCCAGACCGCTGCGCCACCCAGGGATCCCGGCCCCGGGTTTTGAAATTGGACAGCAGACAACCCGTCGGAGTTTCGGGGTCACATTGGGATTGGGCAGTTCCATGATTCGCACCGGGTAACCCGGAGACTGAAGACAGGCGTCCCCGTTTGCAGCCCAGGGTCACCAGAGAAACAGAGGTGGCCCTAAGGATGAGGACGTCTCCTGATCCCCAGGGAGCACCGGAGAGCCACCCGCTGGCTCTGTGGAGTTGCCCTGGCGCGGCCGCGGCTTCCGGCAGCACCAGCGGGACAGGGGCACGGAATCAGGGGGCGCCTACCCGGCGACTCGAGGCGTGGGGTTCAGTTCAGGTCCTGGTGGTGAGAGGAGAGGGGCTCCCTCCAGAGCGGGGCCTCGAACTCCTCCCGGGTTTCGGCACCAAATCTCAGGTTTCATGCGACTGGTAGGCAAATGAACTAGAGAGGCCAGGCAAAGGTGGGTCAAAAGAGGCTTTCAGTGGGCGCATCTGGGGCGAGGTTCCCAGGCCCCGAGAGGGAGCAGAGCCGGGGAAGCCGGCTTTTGAAGGGGGAGTGCTAAGGGCTCGTGTCTGTACGGGCTGATAGGCATTGGGGCATGTGACTGGAGGAAGCGGTACGGGGCGATAAGCGCTTCTGCCTTTCTATGGGGTCTGGGTAAGTAAGGTATGGTTCAGGTTTCCTACCTGGGTCCTGTCTCGCCAGTGACGTGTCCTTGGGCGGCCACCAGGGTTGAAGCCGGGGAGACCCCGATAAGTAGTGGGAGAAAGATCACTCGTTTGTGCTTCTCCGCGAGGCTGGCCAGGAGGGCTACTTCTGCCCGACTAGAGAGAGTTCGTCGCGGAACCAGGGAGACAGGCAGACAGAGGAGAGAGGCAGAGGTACCTAGAGATTCAGAAAGGCTGCCCGTTGCGCCAAGAGAGACCACGGATCGGGGCGTGATGAGAGGTAACATTTGACAGGGTGACTACACGCAGGGAAGACCTAAGGGTGGAGTAAGACAAAGGGAAGTGGTGGTTGAGAGGGTCCGTGAATAAGGCATTGTCCAGGAGAGAGGGAGAATGCAATGCCCTGGAGGTGCGGGTGTGAGGTTGGCGCAGTTCAATGCGTTCGGGAGGGGAACGGCCACCAGGGAAGAGGGGGGCTTTGCCCCAGGCGGCACAGATAAAACAGTGGGACAGATTGCCCATGCCTGAAAGGCTGGAGAGGGAAGTAAGTGCCTTGTTGGCTAAGTTTCATCTAGGAGAAGGGGCCCCGCCCCGGGCCTGAGCTGGGGTAGCCTGTAGGTGGGTTTGGAGAAGTTGCTCCTGTGCACGTATGGTGGGAGTCTGGTTCCTTCGGTCGGGTTGGATTGGTGGAAGTGAGAGCCGCACGTGTGTATGTCGTGTAGATGCGGGGAGAGAAGACGGTAGGGTAGGAGGAAAAGGGGCAGCGGTACAATTTTGCGGTTACCCCCGTCGCCCAGTGGGAATCCCAAGGGTCCAGAATAGTTAGGCTATAGTTACTGTGTGTTCTGTAGAAGCGGCCTCGTGGGTCACTGGTTGCAAAGGTGCCGGCGAAAGGGTCCCGGCACAAGTGGCCAAGGCGATGAATATTCCAGTAGCGATAAGGGCAGCATCTGTGGATTTCAACCGGGTAGTTTTGACAGGTAGGATGGGTCTTGATCGTAGGTGGAAGAGATTCTAGGAGCAGATGTGGATACAGGAATTGACTGGCAATTGGGGATGGAGAAATTGATGAGGGCCTGGCAACCCAGTGGTTGACAATCAGTGGTGGACATTCCCCGGTGCCAGGTTTCTGTCATGTAAACGTCCACCTAAACCCAGGGTCAGTGGTGGAGTGACCAGGAGGTAGGACCAGGAGGAGGAGGATGGAGCCATAGCAGTATTGGAGTAGGTCCCAAAGGTGGTCCTGCGCATCCGTGTCGTGAGGGGCCTCGCTTTCACTTAGAGCTGTGTACCCCGCGGGTGGTGTGCTAGGAGTTTGGCGGCCGTGGGGGTCGTAAGGGCCACCGTATCGGGACCGGTGCACTTAGGCTGTAAGGTTTTTGGGTATAGTTCTTGTAGCAGGACGCTATCCCCTGGGGCCAGGGCTTGGGGAGTATCTGCTGTGGGTTCCCCTGGAGTCGGGCTGACTGAGTCGCATGGGCCCGCAGGAGGGCTCTTAGAAGAGTTAGGTAAGGTAGGCAAGATAGGAGCAGAGGAGGCGGTGACGGGAAGATTTTGAGTGAGCAGGAAGGGCCGCCCACGAGAAGCTGAAAGGGACTTGGAGCCCACGGCC
This sequence comes from Canis lupus baileyi, assembly GCF_048164855.1. NCBI lineage: Eukaryota > Metazoa > Chordata > Mammalia > Carnivora > Canidae > Canis > Canis lupus. The sequence continues at coordinate 84,394 of NW_027326445.1, read as the reverse complement.
CTCTAGGGGAAGCTCTGAGCCTTGTTAAAGCCAGCGGGAGGAGGGTGGCCAGGACGGGCGGGCTTCAAGGGCAGTTTGGTGAGACGTCCCTCGAGAAGGCCGTCGGCCCGCTCTCCCTTACCCGAAGACCGGGGTTGGTATGGGATATGGGGTTTCCAGGTAATATTTAGGCTCTCGGAGACTTGCTGGGTGATGCTGGAGATGAGGCCGGGCCGTTGTCAGATGGTAGGGTCCGCGGGAGGCCGAACCTCGGAATGATGTGTTGGAGGGCTATGGTGGCCGCCGCCTCCGCAGTGTCCCGAGGTATGGAGAAAGCCCCTATCCACCGTGTAAAGGTGTCCACTGAGGCTAACAGGTAGGGAAAGGATTTATGGCGTGGCACGTGGGAAAAGTCAGGCTGCCAGTCCTCGCCAGGTTGGTGTGCGCAGAGCTGGGGATTGGGCCCCGCCGGGCCTGCGAATTCCCCCTCGAGCGTTGACCGTGGAGCAGGGTTTGCAAGACTTCGGCGCCTCTCCGGTAACCTGTGGCACATGTGGAGGGTGGAAAAGGGGTTGTAGGAACTGGTGTAAGGCCTTGGGCCCGACGTGTAGGGACTGCCGTATGTCTGAAACGATCATGGGGGCTGAAGGGTCTGGAAGAGCGAGTTTCTTTGGAATGAAGATGCGGCCTTTGTCCCTGGCGATTCCTCCCATCCTTTTGGGTGTCTGTCTGAGTTTCCTGGTGTGTGTAAGAGGGGGACTGTGGTGTGTGGAGGAAGAGGAGGGGAGCTGGTGGGGGTCTAAGGCAGTGGGTCGGGCAGTGGAGAGTCGGCTTTGTTGTTGCCTCGGGACACCAGGTCCTCGGAGGGTCGGTCCACGACAGTGGACAGTGGCTACTTGAGTGAGGTTGGGGGGTCTGAGGGTCTGGGCTGAGGGTCTCCAGTAGTTGTGAAATGAGGTGCCCATTGATTATGGGTGGTACCCTTGGTGGTAAGACACCCTCGCTCTTGCCAGAGGACAGAATGTGTGTGTGTGATGAGGGAGGCGTATTTGGAGGCAGTGTATGTGGTGTCCCGAGGGGGAGGGCAGCCGCCTCCAGGACGGCATCGAGGGTAAGCAAGTACGGCGTAGGCCGCGTGTCTCTCTCTGGCCGTCCGGGGCGATGAGAGAACTACCATCCACAAAGAGGATTCATTCGGTCAGGCTTCGGGAGGGCTTGATAGGAAAGTCCCGACGTGGAGGAGTCAGCTCGTGCAGGAGTTGAGGGCAGGAATGGGAGGGTTCTGAGTGAGTCGCGGGGGGAGTACCCACCCGCAGGAGGGGAGCAGGATTTAGACGAGAGGTTGGTGGGTGGTAGATGTCCGGGTTTTCGATGAAGAGGAGAAGATCAAGTTGGAGTCTAGCGGGGTCCAGATGAGAAACAGATTTCTGGCTCAGTAGATCTGTGTCCCAGGCGGTGAGAGGAGAAAACGGTGAGGGGCCTTGTAGAGTGAGTGTAAGGGCCTCCTTTGTCAGGGAGGCGGCCCCAGCCAGGGCTCTGAGACGTGGTTGCCAGCCCTGAGCGGCGACATCTAGCTGTTGTGAGAGGTACGCCCGTGTCCGCTCCGTTGGTCCTGTTGGCTGTACCAGGAGGCGAGGGGCCGAGCGGGAACGTTCATCAGTCAATAAGTAGGGAGGTTTTGGGGGATCTGGAAGAGCTGAAACGGGTCCCAAAGTAAGGCAGTCTTCCCGTTTGGAGAGAAGGTGTTTGACAGGGGAGGGGTCTGTCCGTGGCCCCCGTGGGGTTGGTTTGGCTGCCCTGTGGAGGGGTCGTGCCAGGAGAGCGAAGTCAGGAATCCAGTAGCAGAGGAAACCCACGAGAGCCAAGAAAGAGAGAAGGTTGTCGACGTTCTGGCGGGGAGAGGGGAGGCCGGAGATGCTGGCGTTGTGGTAGGCGGAGGCGGTCTCCAGTGAGTGTTTTCGAGGTGTAGGGGTTAAGGATATACCCAGCTAGGTAACCGTGGGGGTGCAAAGTTGCGTTTTGGAGGGAGTGACCGGGTACCCTTTAGAACCAAGGAAGCTGAGGAGGAGAGCAGTGTCTTCCTGTGAGGAAGGTCGGGAGGGCCTACAAAGGGGAAGGTCATCGACTTCTTGGAGGAGTGTGCTCTGTGTGAAAGAGCCTTGTTGGAGATGTCTAGAAAGGGCCTGGCCAAAGAGATGGGGACTATCCTTGGAGTCCCTGAGGCAGGACCGTCCAGGCCAGTTGTCCTGAGGTATGTGTGTCGGGGTCTTCCCATGGGAAGGCCAAGAGAACGTATGAATGTGGGTGTGGAGGAGCAGTGAATCAAGAAGGCATCTTTGAGGCCTCAGCGTGAGAAGTGAGTAGCGGTGGAGGGAACAGTAGAAAGTGGGGCGTATGGGTTGGGCACCAGCGGGTGGAGAGGGCTAGCAGCCTCGTTGATGAGTCTTCAACCTTGTAGTAGGCGATAGGCTCCAGAAGGTTTCCTGGCAGGGAGAATGGGGGTGATGCTCGGGGAGCTGTTGGGGATAAGGAGGCCGTGCTGGCCAAGTCGGTCTGTACTAGGTTTAAGTCCCCGTCGGTGAGTTTCCGAAATGGAGAATTGGGGCTGAGAAGGAGAGGAGGCGGGGGGGTTTGATCTTTTAAGTGGGTTTTGACTGGGGGGTGGTGAGTGGCCACCATTGGTTTAGAGGTGTCCCAGACTTGGGGGTTAAGGGGTAGAGGGAGACGGGGGGCGTGGAGTGGAGGGATCAGGAGAAATGAAGGGTAAGACGAGGTGAGCAGAGGCAGTGGGTGAGGGAGAAAGACGAACGGTGGCCTTGAGTTTGTGTAGGATCTCCCGGCCGAGGAGAGGAGCCGGGCAGGAAGGAGTTCTTAGGAAGGAGGGTGAGAGGGGAGCCCGTCCGTGGAGTCGATGGAGGTGCCATCAGTTCCCCCCCCCACCACCACTGGAGAGGGGAACCCGGCACCCGAGTGGAAGGCAGAATGGAGCCAGTCGCCCCGTGTCCAGCAGGAAAGAGACGGACTTCCCCGCTCCCGGGAGCAGGACCCCACGTTGTGCCCCAGGTAGCAAATCCGAGAAAGCCCCCAGGAGCCGACACCGATGCAAACACACGAGGGTTTCTTTACAAGCTCGAGCTTGGGTCCAAGTGTACCCGACACGGCGGAGCAGGGACTTGGACCCCGGGGCTCAGAGGCGTAGCAGCTTTCCGGGGGCCAGTGGCCCACGGGATTGTAACACACACAGAAGGTTGCACAGTCATGTGAGTCCGCCCGCAACTGGGGGCCAGTTGACTCCCAGTTTACCCTACCTATGGTGACCGTTTGAACTGGCCTATCACTCTGGTCAGAATTGGCGCGCAGTGTTGGGGGGCACAAGCGGGGGTTACATTTTTATGATCTGATTTCGGGTAAGGGTGTGCTCAGTGGCTTGACTAGGGTGGGGCAGCGCCTTAAGCAATAAGCAGGTCCTGTGGGGGTCATAGCAGGAGGTGGCGGGTGCAGCAGAAAATGGAGTTAGTCCTGCTCCGCTTGTCCAGGGGCAGGGGATTTTTGTTAAATTCCCTGGGTCCCACACCCCAGGCTCGGCCTGGGTTAGGGGGTGTCCGAGTCTGGGCCCCGCGAGTCGTGGTCCAGTCCGAGTAGTCGGAAGGTTGGACTTTGCGGCTCAGGGTTGCCTCCGTGTGGAGGCGCCGAGGATGCCCCGAGACCAGGGCAGGCGGATTTCCAGTGGCCCGTCACTGGACATCGCGGGCCTGGCCGCGTCGGCTCCGTGATCCTGGGACATTGACGGGCCCGGTGTCCCTCGGTGCCGCGTCTGACGCAAGCCCCAGGCGGGATGCGGTGGGGTGCCCCTCTGTGTGCCTCCCGGAGCCCGCCGGCCGCAGGGCTGCCAGCGAGGCTGGGGTGTGGAGTTGCACCTGCACCTGCAGCTGCAGTCTGGCCTGCCCCTGCGGTTCAGCCGCTCTTCGTCTCGGGTGTTCAAGACGTTCAATGCCATGGTCGGCAGGTCGGGAATGGGAGTTTGGGGACCCTCTTCGGCCTTCTTGAATTTTTTTTTCCGGGTATCGGGGAGGACTGAGAGAGAAAATGCGTCGCCACCACAGTAGCCCTGGACGGGGCCGGGGAGGCAGGGTCCAGGCGAGGGTACTGGGTTACAGCCTCAGCGAGCCTCTGAAGGCAAAGAGCAGGCTTCTCATCTGGGTTCTGAGCGACTTGCCGGACCCTAGCGTAGTTGACAGACAGCCCTGTTAGAGACCGCCCGCGTGCCAGCGTGGAGACAGTGGACGTGGGGCGGCGGCGGCGGCGGCCCCCCCCCCCCGGCCCGTCTGCTAAGGGCGTGCGGGATCCTCGGCGGGAACCGCCCGAGCACCGATTGGCACAGCCCCGTCGGTGAAACGGACCCGGCCGGCGTGTTGTCGGGCGGCAGCCTGCATTCGCTCCCTGTCCTCTGGTGGAAGGGGGGTGGTCTGCAGCACATGCAAATCCTGCCAAGTCCAGCAAGCCCTCTGCCTGGGCCAAATACTGAATTCTTGGCTGCAGTCCCGGGTTAGCAGAGTAAGAGCCCAGCCCCCATTTCCATGTGGGAAAGGTCCTGAAGGGAGAAAGCGTGGACCCGAACAATCCCTTCAGCTCCCACCACCTGTCGCAGGGGGCCGGCCAGGTCAGGGGAGGCGAGACCTTGTGGGATCTTGTGCACCTGGATCGGAGGGGAGGTAGGGGGGTGAAGGTTGGGGGTCAGAAACGGGTAAGGAGGTGTGTGGTTGGGAGGCAGGAGGAGGAGAAGGGGGCAGGGGGCAGGGCTGGCGTTCCCCTAGTAGGTGTTCGGGCCAGGGTGTCAGGGGACCCTGAGACAGGGGAAGGGGGAAAGGATTCGGGGGCTCTTGGAGCTGAGGGAATGGGTGGAGGGGGCGGAGGGAGCGGCTCCCGCGCCGAAAGGACCTGGGTGGTGGAACATTGGGAGCAGAGAGAGGGGCGAGAGCGGAGGTCCCAGAAAGCCTGCATGTCTGGGACCTTGGTCCGCTTGCCCTGAGGTCTAGAGATTGTCCTGGGCCGTGAGAATTTGGTAGTCAGAAGTACCCTCAGGGGCCGTGGAGACTGATTGTCCAGGTAATATTGGGGCCGGGCCACCGTAGAGAAATGAATGAGGCTGAGGCGGCGCCTTTTCAGGTCCTGGGAAAGGCCCCGGATTTTCTTTCTTTTCTTTTTTTTTTTAAGTTTTTATTTATTTATGATAGTCACACAGAGAGAGAGAGGGGGTGGGGGGCAGAGACACAAGCAGAGGGAGAAGCAGGCTCCATGCACCGGGAGCCTGACGTGGGATTCGGTGCCGGGTCTCCAGGATCGGACCCTGGGTCAAAGGCAGGCGCCAGACCGCTGCGCCACCCAGGGATCCCGGCCCCGGGTTTTGAAATTGGACAGCAGACAACCCGTCGGAGTTTCGGGGTCACATTGGGATTGGGCAGTTCCATGATTCGCACCGGGTAACCCGGAGACTGAAGACAGGCGTCCCCGTTTGCAGCCCAGGGTCACCAGAGAAACAGAGGTGGCCCTAAGGATGAGGACGTCTCCTGATCCCCAGGGAGCACCGGAGAGCCACCCGCTGGCTCTGTGGAGTTGCCCTGGCGCGGCCGCGGCTTCCGGCAGCACCAGCGGGACAGGGGCACGGAATCAGGGGGCGCCTACCCGGCGACTCGAGGCGTGGGGTTCAGTTCAGGTCCTGGTGGTGAGAGGAGAGGGGCTCCCTCCAGAGCGGGGCCTCGAACTCCTCCCGGGTTTCGGCACCAAATCTCAGGTTTCATGCGACTGGTAGGCAAATGAACTAGAGAGGCCAGGCAAAGGTGGGTCAAAAGAGGCTTTCAGTGGGCGCATCTGGGGCGAGGTTCCCAGGCCCCGAGAGGGAGCAGAGCCGGGGAAGCCGGCTTTTGAAGGGGGAGTGCTAAGGGCTCGTGTCTGTACGGGCTGATAGGCATTGGGGCATGTGACTGGAGGAAGCGGTACGGGGCGATAAGCGCTTCTGCCTTTCTATGGGGTCTGGGTAAGTAAGGTATGGTTCAGGTTTCCTACCTGGGTCCTGTCTCGCCAGTGACGTGTCCTTGGGCGGCCACCAGGGTTGAAGCCGGGGAGACCCCGATAAGTAGTGGGAGAAAGATCACTCGTTTGTGCTTCTCCGCGAGGCTGGCCAGGAGGGCTACTTCTGCCCGACTAGAGAGAGTTCGTCGCGGAACCAGGGAGACAGGCAGACAGAGGAGAGAGGCAGAGGTACCTAGAGATTCAGAAAGGCTGCCGGTTGCGCCAGGAGAGACCACGGATCGGGGCGTGATGAGAGGTAACATTTGACAGGGTGACTACACGCAGGGAAGACCTAAGGGTGGAGTAAGACAAAGGGAAGTGGTGGTTGAGAGGGTCCGTGAATAAGGCATTGTCCAGGAGAGAGGGAGAATGCAATGCCCTGGAGGTGCGGGTGTGAGGTTGGCGCAGTTCAATGCGTTCGGGAGGGGAACGGCCACCAGGGAAGAGGGGGGCTTTGCCCCAGGCGGCACAGATAAAACAGTGGGACAGATTGCCCATGCCTGAAAGGCTGGAGAGGGAAGTAAGTGCCTTGTTGGCTAAGTTTCATCTAGGAGAAGGGGCCCCGCCCCGGGCCTGAGCTGGGGTAGCCTGTAGGTGGGTTTGGAGAAGTTGCTCCTGTGCACGTATGGTGGGAGTCTGGTTCCTTCGGTCGGGTTGGATTGGTGGAAGTGAGAGCCGCACGTGTGTATGTCGTGTAGATGCGGGGAGAGAAGACGGTAGGGTAGGAGGAAAAGGGGCAGCGGTACAATTTTGCGGTTACCCCCGTCGCCCAGTGGGAATCCCAAGGGTCCAGAATAGTTAGGCTATAGTTACTGTGTGTTCTGTAGAAGCGGCCTCATGGGTCACTGGTTGCAAAGGTGCCGGCGAAAGGGTCCCGGCACAAGTGGCCAAGGCGATGAATATTCCAGTAGCGATAAGGGCAGCATCCATGGATTTCAACCGGGTAGTTTTGGCAGGTAGGATGGGTCTTGATCATAGGTGGAAGAGATTCTAGGATCAGATGTGGATACAGGAATTGACTGGCAATTGGGGATGGAGAAATTGATGAGGGCCTGGCAACCCAGTGGTTGACAATCAGTGGTGGACATTCCCCGGTGCCAGGTTTCTGTCATGTAAACGTCCACCTAAACCCAGGGTCAGTGGTGGAGTGACCAGGAGGTAGGACCAGGGGGAGGAGGATGGAGCCATAGCAGTATTGGAGTAGGTCCCAAAGGTGGTCCTGCGCATCCGTGTCGTGAGGGGCCTCGCTTTCACTTAGAGCTGTGTACCCCGCGGGTGGTGTGCTAGGAGTTTGGCGGCCGTGGGGGTCGTAAGGGCCACCGTATCGGGACCGGTGCACTTAGGCTGTAAGGTTTTTGGGTATAGTTCTTGTAGCAGGACGCTATCCCCTGGGGCCAGGGCTTGGGGAGTATCTGCTGTGGGTTCCCCTGGAGTCGGGCTGACTGAGTCGCATGGGCCCGCAGGAGGGCTCTTAGAAGAGTTAGGTAAGGTAGGCAAGATAGGAGCAGAGGAGGCGGTGACGGGAAGATTTTGAGTGAGCAGGAAGGGCCGCCCAAGAGAAGCTGAAAGGGACTTGGAGCCCACGGCCCTCTAGGGGAAGCTCTGAGCCTTGTTAAAGCCAGCGGGAGGAGGGTGGCCAGGACAGGTGGGCTTCAAGGGCAGTTTGGTGAGACATCCCTCGAGAAGGCCGTCGGCCCGCTCTCCCTTACCCGAAGACTGGGGTTGGTATGGGATATGGGGTTTCCAGGTAACATTTAGGCTCTAGGAGACTTGCTGGGTGATGCTGATGATGAAGCCGGGCCGTTGTCAGATGGTAGGGTCCGCGGGAGGCCGAACCTCGGAATGATGTGTTGGAGGGCTATGGTGGCCGCCGCCTCCGCAGTGTCCCGAGGTATGGAGAAAGCCCCTATCCACCGTGTAAAGGTGTCCACTGAGGCTAACAGGTAGGGAAAGGATTTATGGCGTGGCACGTGGGAAAAGTCAGGCTGCCAGTCCTCGCCAGGTTGGTGTGCGCAGAGCTGGGGATTGGGCCCCGCCGGGCCTGCGAATTCCCCCTCGAGCGTTGACCGTGGAGCAGGGTTTGCAAGACTTCGGCGCCTCTCCGGTAACCTGTGGCACATGTGGAGGGTGGAAAAGGGGTTGTAGGAACTGGTGTAAGGCCTTGGGCCCGACGTGTAGGGACTGCCGTATGTCTGAAACGATCATGGGGGCTGAAGGGTCTGGAAGAGCGAGTTTCTTTGGAATGAAGATGCGGCCTTTGTCCCTGGCGATTCCTCCCATCCTTTTGGGTGTCTGTCTGAGTTTCCTGGTGTGTGTAAGAGGGGGACTGTGGTGTGTGGAGGAAGAGGAGGGGAGCTGGTGGGGGTCTAAGGCAGTGGGTCGGGCAGTGGAGAGTCGGCTTTGTTGTTGCCTCGGGACACCAGGTCCTCGGAGGGTCGGTCCACGACAGTGGACAGTGGCTACTTGAGTGAGGTTGGGGGGTCTGAGGGTCTGGGCTGAGGGTCTCCAGTAGTTGTGAAATGAGGTGCCCATTGATTCTGGGTGGTACCCTTGGTGGTAAGACACCCTCGCTCTTGCCAGAGGACAGAATGTGTGTGTGTGATGAGGGAGGCGTATTTGGAGGCAGTGTATGTGGTGTCCCGAGGGGGAGGGCAGCCGCCTCCAGGACGGCATCGAGGGTAAGCAAGTACGGCGTAGGCCGCGTGTCTCTCTCTGGCCGTCCGGGGCGATGAGAGAACTACCATCCACAAAGAGGATTCATTCGGTCAGGCTTCGGGAGGGCTTGATAGGAAAGTCCCGACGTGGAGGAGTCAGCTCGTGCAGGAGTTGAGGGCAGGAATGGGAGGGTTCTGAGTGAGTCGCGGGGGGAGTACCCACCCGCAGGAGGGGAGCAGGATTTAGACGAGAGGTTGGTGGGTGGTAGATGTCCGGGTTTTCGATGAAGAGGAGAAGATCAAGTTGGAGTCTAGCGGGGTCCAGATGAGAAACAGATTTCTGGCTCAGTAGATCTGTGTCCCAGGCGGTGAGAGGAGAAAACGGTGAGGGGCCTTGTAGAGTGAGTGTAAGGGCCTCCTTTGTCAGGGAGGCGGCCCCAGCCAGGGCTCTGAGACGTGGTTGCCAGCCCTGAGCGGCGACATCTAGCTGTTGTGAGAGGTACGCCCGTGTCCGCTCCGTTGGTCCTGTTGGCTGTACCAGGAGGCGAGGGGCCGAGCGGGAACGTTCATCAGTCAATAAGTAGGGAGGTTTTGGGGGATCTGGAAGAGCTGAAACGGGTCCCAAAGTAAGGCAGTCTTCCCGTTTGGAGAGAAGGTGTTTGACAGGGGAGGGGTCTGTCCGTGGCCCCCGTGGGGTTGGTTTGGCTGCCCTGTGGAGGGGTCGTGCCAGGAGAGCGAAGTCAGGAATCCAGTAGCAGAGGAAACCCACGAGAGCCAAGAAAGAGAGAAGGTTGTCGACGTTCTGGCGGGGAGAGGGGAGGCCGGAGATGCTGGCGTTGTGGTAGGCGGAGGCGGTCTCCAGTGAGTGTTTTCGAGGTGTAGGGGTTAAGGATATACCCAGCTAGGTAACCGTGGGGGTGCAAAGTTGCGTTTTGGAGGGAGTGACCGGGTACCCTTTAGAACCAAGGAAGCTGAGGAGGAGAGCAGTGTCTTCCTGTGAGGAAGGTCGGGAGGGCCTACAAAGGGGAAGGTCATCGACTTCTTGGAGGAGTGTGCTCTGTGTGAAAGAGCCTTGTTGGAGATGTCTAGAAAGGGCCTGGCCAAAGAGATGGGGACTATCCTTGGAGTCCCTGAGGCAGGACCGTCCAGGCCAGTTGTCCTGAGGTATGTGTGTCGGGGTCTTCCCATGGGAAGGCCAAGAGAACGTATGAATGTGGGTGTGGAGGAGCAGTGAATCAAGAAGGCATCTTTGAGGCCTCAGCGTGAGAAGTGAGTAGCGGTGGAGGGAACAGTAGAAAGTGGGGCGTATGGGTTGGGCACCAGCGGGTGGAGAGGGCTAGCAGCCTCGTTGATGAGTCTTCAACCTTGTAGTAGGCGATAGGCTCCAGAAGGTTTCCTGGCAGGGAGAATGGGGGTGATGCTCGGGGAGCTGTTGGGGATAAGGAGGCCGTGCTGGCCAAGTCGGTCTGTACTAGGTTTAAGTCCCCGTCGGTGAGTTTCCGAAATGGAGAATTGGGGCTGAGAAGGAGAGGAGGCGGGGGGGTTTGATCTTTTAAGTGGGTTTTGACTGGGGGGTGGTGAGTGGCCACCATTGGTTTAGAGGTGTCCCAGACTTGGGGGTTAAGGGGTAGAGGGAGACGGGGGGCGTGGAGTGGAGGGATCAGGAGAAATGAAGGGTAAGACGAGGTGAGCAGAGGCAGTGGGTGAGGGAGAAAGACGAACGGTGGCCTTGAGTTTGTGTAGGATCTCCCGGCCGAGGAGAAGAGCCGGGCAGGAAGGAGTTCTAAGGAAGGAGGGTGAGAGGGGAGCCCGTCCGTGGAGTCGATGGAGGTGCCATCAGTTCCCACCACCACCACCACTGGAGAGGGGAACCCGGCACCCGAGTGGAAGGCAGAATGGAGCCAGTCGCCCCGTGTCCAGCAGGAAAGAGACGGACTTCCCCGCTCCCGGGAGCAGGACCCCACGTTGTGCCCCAGGTAGCAAATCCGAGAAAGCCCCCAGGAGCCGGCACCGATGCAAACACACGAGGGTTTCTTTACAAGCTCGAGCTTGGGTCCAAGTATACCCGACACGGCGGAGCAGGGACTTGGACCCCGGGGCTCAGAGGCGTAGCAGCTTTCCGGGGGCCAGTGGCCCACGGGATTGTAACACACACAGAAGGTTGCACAGTCATGTGAGTCCGCCCGCAACTGGGGGCCAGTTGACTCCCAGTTTACCCTACCTATGGTGACCGTTTGAACTGGCCTATCACTCTGGTCAGAATTGGCGCGCAGTGTTGGGGGGCACAAGCGGGGGTTACATTTTTATGATCTGATTTCGGGTAAGGGTGTGCTCAGTGGCTTGACTAGGGTGGGGCAGCGCCTTAAGCAATAAGCAGGTCCTGTGGGGGTCATAGCAGGAGGTGGCGGGTGCAGCAGAAAATGGAGTTAGTCCTGCTCCGCTTGTCCAGGGGCAGGGGATTTTTGTTAAATTCCCTGGGTCCCACACCCCAGGCTCGGCCTGGGTTAGTGGGTGTCCGAGTCTGGGCCCCGCGAGTCGTGGTCCAGTCCGAGTAGTCGGAAGGTTGGACTTTGCGGCTCAGGGTTGCCTCCGTGTGGAGGCGCCGAGGATGCCCCGAGACCAGGGCAGGCGGATTTCCAGTGGCCCGTCACTGGACATCGCGGGCCTGGCCGCGTCGGCTCCGTGATCCTGGGACATTGACGGGCCCGGTGTCCCTCGGTGCCGCGTCTGACACAAGCCCCAGGCGGGATGCGGTGGGGTGCCCCTCTGTGTGCCTCCCGGAGCCCGCCGGCCGCAGGGCTGCCAGCGAGGCTGGGGTGTGGAGTTGCACCTGCACCTGCAGCTGCAGTCTGGCCTGCCCCTGCGGTTCAGCCGCTCTTCGTCTCGGGTGTTCAAGACGTTCAATGCCATGGTCGGCAGGTCGGGAATGGGAGTTTGGGGACCCTCTTCGGCCTTCTTGAATTTTTTTTTCCGGGTATCGGGGAGGACTGAGAGAGAAAATGCGTCGCCACCACAGTAGCCCTGGACGGGGCCGGGGAGGCAGGGTCCAGGCGAGGGTACTGGGTTACAGCCTCAGCGAGCCTCTGAAGGCAAAGAGCAGGCTTCTCATCTGGGTTCTGAGCGACTTGCCGGACCCTAGCGTAGTTGACAGACAGCCCTGTTAGAGACCGCCCGCGTGCCAGCGTGGAGACAGTGGACGTGGGGCGGCGGCGGCGGCGGCGGCGGCCCCCCCCCCCCGGCCCGTCTGCTAAGGGCGTGCGGGATCCTCGGCGGGAACCGCCCGAGCACCGATTGGCACAGCCCCGTCGGTGAAACGGACCCGGCCGGCGTGTTGTCGGGCGGCAGCCTGCATTCGCTCCCTGTCCTCTGGTGGAAGGGGGGTGGTCTGCAGCACATGCAAATCCTGCCAAGTCAAGCAAGCCCTCTGCCTGGGCCAAATACTGAATTCTTGGCTGCAGTCCCGGGTTAGCAGAGTAAGAGCCCAGCCCCCTTTTCCATGTGGGAAAGGTCCTGAAGGGAGAAAGCGTGGACCCGAACAATCCCTTCAACTCCCTCCACCTGTCGCAGGGGACCGGCCAGGTCAGGGGAGGCGAGACCTTGTGGGATCTTGTGCACCTGGATCGGAGGGGAGGTAGGGGGGTGAAGGTTGGGGGTCAGAAACGGGTAAGGAGGTGTGTGGTTGGGAGGCAGGAGGAGGAGAAGGGGGCAGGGCTGGCGTTCCCCTAGTAGGTGTTCGGGCCAGGGTGTCAGGGGACCCTGAGACAGGGGAAGGGGGAAAGGATTCGGGGGCTCTTGGAGCTGAGGGAATGGGTGGAGGGGGCGGAGGGAGCGGCTCCCGCGCCGAAAGGACCTGGGTGGTGGAACATTGGGAGCAGAGAGAGGGGCGAGAGCGGAGGTCCCAGAAAGCCTGCATGTCTGGGACCTTGGTCCGCTTGCCCTGAGGTCTAGAGATTGTCCTGGGCCGTGAGAATTTGGTAGTCAGAAGTACCCTCAGGGGCCGTGGAGACTGATTGTCCAGGTAATATTGGGGCCGGGCCACCGTAGAGAAATGAATGAGGCTGAGGCGGCGCCTTTTCAGGTCCTGGGAAAGGCCCCGGGTTTTCTTTCTTTTCTTTTTTTTTAAGTTTTTATTTATTTATGATAGTCACACAGAGAGAGAGAGGGGGTGGGGGGCAGAGACACAAGCAGAGGGAGAAGCAGGCTCCATGCACTGGGAGCCTGACGTGGGATTCGGTGCCGGGTCTCCAGGATCGGACCCTGGGTCAAAGGCAGGCGCCAGACCGCTGCGCCACCCAGGGATCCCGGCCCCGGGTTTTGAAATTGGACAGTAGACAACCCGTCGGAGTTTCGGGGTCACATTGGGATTGGGCAGTTCCATGATTCGCACCGGGTAACCCGGAGACTGAAGACAGGCGTCCCCGTTTGCAGCCCAGGGTCACCAGAGAAACAGAGGTGGCCCTAAGGATGAGGACGTCTCCTGATCCCCAGGGAGCACCGGAGAGCCACCCGCTGGCTCTGTGGAGTTGCCCTGGTGCGGCCGCGGCTTCCGGCAGCACCAGCGGGACAGGGGCACGGAATCAGGGGGCGCCTACCCGGCGACTCGAGGCGTGGGGTTCAGTTCAGGTCCTGGTGGTGAGAGGAGAGGGGCTCCCTCCAGAGCGGGGCCTCGAACTCCTCCCGGGTTTCGGCACCAAATCTCAGGTTTCATGCGACTGGTAGGCAAATGAACTAGAGAGGCCAGGCAAAGGTGGGTCAAAAGAGGCTTTCAGTGGGCGCATCTGGGGCGAGGTTCCCAGGCCCCGAGAGGGAGCAGAGCCGGGGAAGCCGGCTTTTGAAGGGGGAGTGCTAAGGGCTCGTGTCTGTACGGGCTGATAGGCATTGGGGCATGTGACTGGAGGAAGCGGTACGGGGCGATAAGCGCTTCTGCCTTTCTATGGGGTCTGGGTAAGTAAGGTATGGTTCAGGTTTCCTACCTGGGTCCTGTCTCGCCAGTGACGTGTCCTTGGGCGGCCACCAGGGTTGAAGCCGGGGAGACCCCGATAAGTAGTGGGAGAAAGATCACTCGTTTGTGCTTCTCCGCGAGGCTGGCCAGGAGGGCTACTTCTGCCCGACTAGAGAGAGTTCGTCGCGGAACCAGGGAGACAGGCAGACAGAGGAGAGAGGCAGAGGTACCTAGAGATTCAGAAAGGCTGCCGGTTGCGCCAGGAGAGACCACGGATCGGGGCGTGATGAGAGGTAACATTTGACAGGGTGACTACACGCAGGGAAGACCTAAGGGTGGAGTAAGACAAAGGGAAGTGGTGGTTGAGAGGGTCCGTGAATAAGGCATTGTCCAGGAGAGAGGGAGAATGCAATGCCCTGGAGGTGCGGGTGTGAGGTTGGCGCAGTTCAATGCGTTCGGGAGGGGAACGGCCACCAGGGAAGAGGGGGGCTTTGCCCCAGGCGGCACAGATAAAACAGTGGGACAGATTGCCCATGCCTGAAAGGCTGGAGAGGGAAGTAAGTGCCTTGTTGGCTAAGTTTCATCTAGGAGAAGGGGCCCCGCCCCGGGCCTGAGCTGGGGTAGCCTGTAGGTGGGTTTGGAGAAGTTGCTCCTGTGCACGTATGGTGGGAGTCTGGTTCCTTCGGTCGGGTTGGATTGGTGGAAGTGAGAGCCGCACGTGTGTATGTCGTGTAGATGCGGGGAGAGAAGACGGTAGGGTAGGAGGAAAAGGGGCAGCGGTACAATTTTGCGGTTACCCCCGTCGCCCAGTGGGAATCCCAAGGGTCCAGAATAGTTAGGCTATAGTTACTGTGTGTTCTGTAGAAGCGGCCTCATGGGTCACTGGTTGCAAAGGTGCCGGCGAAAGGGTCCCGGCACAAGTGGCCAAGGCGATGAATATTCCAGTAGCGATAAGGGCAGCATCCGTGGATTTCAACCGGGTAGTTTTGGCAGGTAGGATGGGTCTTGATCATAGGTGGAAGAGATTCTAGGATCAGATGTGGATACAGGAATTGACTGGCAATTGGGGATGGAGAAATTGATGAGGGCCTGGCAACCCAGTGGTTGACAATCAGTGGTGGACATTCCCCGGTGCCAGGTTTCTGTCATGTAAACGTCCACCTAAACCCAGGGTCAGTGGTGGAGTGACCAGGAGGTAGGACCAGGAGGAGGAGGATGGAGCCATAGCAGTATTGGAGTAGGTCCCAAAGGTGGTCCTGCGCATCCGTGTCGTGAGGGGCCTCGCTTTCACTTAGAGCTGTGTACCCCGCGGGTGGTGTGCTAGGAGTTTGGCGGCCGTGGGGGTCGTAAGGGCCACCGTATCGGGACCGGTGCACTTAGGCTGTAAGGTTTTTGGGTATAGTTCTTGTAGCAGGACGCTATCCCCTGGGGCCAGGGCTTGGGGAGTATCTGCTGTGGGTTCCCCTGGAGTCGGGCTGACTGAGTCGCATGGGCCCGCAGGAGGGCTCTTAGAAGAGTTAGGTAAGGTAGGCAAGATAGGAGCAGAGGAGGCGGTGACGGGAAGATTTTGAGTGAGCAGGAAGGGCCGCCCAAGAGAAGCTGAAAGGGACTTGGAGCCCACGGCCCTCTAGGGGAAGCTCTGAGCCTTGTTAAAGCCAGCGGGAGGAGGGTGGCCAGGACAGGTGGGCTTCAAGGGCAGTTTGGTGAGACATCCCTCGAGAAGGCCGTCGGCCCGCTCTCCCTTACCCGAAGACTGGGGTTGGTATGGGATATGGGGTTTCCAGGTAATATTTAGGCTCTCGGAGACTTGCTGGGTGATGCTGATGATGAAGCCGGGCCGTTGTCAGATGGTAGGGTCCGCGGGAGGCCGAACCTCGGAATGATGTGTTGGAGGGCTATGGTGGCCGCCGCCTCCGCAGTGTCCCGAGGTATGGAGAAAGCCCCTATCCACCGTGTAAAGGTGTCCACTGAGGCTAACAGGTAGGGAAAGGATTTATGGCGTGGCACGTGGGAAAAGTCAGGCTGCCAGTCCTCGCCAGGTTGGTGTGCGCAGAGCTGGGGATTGGGCCCCGCCGGGCCTGCGAATTCCCCCTCGAGCGTTGACCGTGGAGCAGGGTTTGCAAGACTTCGGCGCCTCTCCGGTAACCTGTGGCACATGTGGAGGGTGGAAAAGGGGTTGTAGGAACTGGTGTAAGGCCTTGGGCCCGACGTGTAGGGACTGCCGTATGTCTGAAACGATCATGGGGGCTGAAGGGTCTGGAAGAGCGAGTTTCTTTGGAATGAAGATGCGGCCTTTGTCCCTGGCGATTCCTCCCATCCTTTTGGGTGTCTGTCTGAGTTTCCTGGTGTGTGTAAGAGGGGGACTGTGGTGTGTGGAGGAAGAGGAGGGGAGCTGGTGGGGGTCTAAGGCAGTGGGTCGGGCAGTGGAGAGTCGGCTTTGTTGTTGCCTCGGGACACCAGGTCCTCGGAGGGTCGGTCCACGACAGTGGACAGTGGCTACTTGAGTGAGGTTGGGGGGTCTGAGGGTCTGGGCTGAGGGTCTCCAGTAGTTGTGAAATGAGGTGCCCATTGATTCTGGGTGGTACCCTTGGTGGTAAGACACCCTCGCTCTTGCCAGAGGACAGAATGTGTGTGTGTGATGAGGGAGGCGTATTTGGAGGCAGTGTATGTGGTGTCCCGAGGGGGAGGGCAGCCGCCTCCAGGACGGCATCGAGGGTAAGCAAGTACGGCGTAGGCCGCGTGTCTCTCTCTGGCCGTCCGGGGCGATGAGAGAACTACCATCCACAAAGAGGATTCATTCGGTCAGGCTTCGGGAGGGCTTGATAGGAAAGTCCCGACGTGGAGGAGTCAGCTCGTGCAGGAGTTGAGGGCAGGAATGGGAGGGTTCTGAGTGAGTCGCGGGGGGAGTACCCACCCGCAGGAGGGGAGCAGGATTTAGACGAGAGGTTGGTGGGTGGTAGATGTCCGGGTTTTCGATGAAGAGGAGAAGATCAAGTTGGAGTCTAGCGGGGTCCAGATGAGAAACAGATTTCTGGCTCAGTAGATCTGTGTCCCAGGCGGTGAGAGGAGAAAACGGTGAGGGGCCTTGTAGAGTGAGTGTAAGGGCCTCCTTTGTCAGGGAGGCGGCCCCAGCCAGGGCTCTGAGACGTGGTTGCCAGCCCTGAGCGGCGACATCTAGCTGTTGTGAGAGGTACGCCCGTGTCCGCTCCGTTGGTCCTGTTGGCTGTACCAGGAGGCGAGGGGCCGAGCGGGAACGTTCATCAGTCAATAAGTAGGGAGGTTTTGGGGGATCTTGAAGAGCTGAAACGGGTCCCAAAGTAAGGCAGTCTTCCCGTTTGGAGAGAAGGTGTTTGACAGGGGAGGGGTCTGTCCGTGGCCCCCGTGGGGTTGGTTTGGCTGCCCTGTGGAGGGGTCGTGCCAGGAGAGCGAAGTCAGGAATCCAGTACCAGAGGAAACCCGCGAGAGCCAAGAAAGAGAGAATGTTGTCGGCGTTCTGGCGGGGAGAGGGGAGGCCGGAGATGCTGGCGTTGTGGTAGGCGGAGGCGGTCTCCAGTGTGTGTTTTCGAGGTGTAGGGGTTAAGGATATACCCAGATAGGTAACCGTGGGGGTGCAAAGTTGCGCTTTGGAGGGAGTGACCGGGTACCCTTTAGAACCAAGGAAGCTGAGGAGGAGAGCAGTGTCTTCCTGTGAGGAAGGTCGGGAGGGCCTACAAAGGGGAAGGTCATCGACTTCTTGGAGGAGTGTGCTCTGTGTGAAAGAGCCTTGTTGGAGATGTCTAGAAAGGGCCTGGCCAAAGAG
Source organism: Canis lupus baileyi (assembly GCF_048164855.1). NCBI lineage: Eukaryota > Metazoa > Chordata > Mammalia > Carnivora > Canidae > Canis > Canis lupus. The sequence continues at coordinate 66,951 of NW_027326445.1, read as the reverse complement.
ATGGGGACTATCCTTGGAGTCCCTGAGGCAGGACCGTCCAGGCCAGTTGTCCTGAGGTATGTGTGTCGGGGTCTTCCCATGGGAAGGCCAAGAGAACGTATGAATGTGGGTGTGGAGGAGCAGTGAATCAAGAAGGCATCTTTGAGGCCTCAGCGTGAGAAGTGAGTAGCGGTGGAGGGAACAGTAGAAAGTGGGGCGTATGGGTTGGGCACCAGCGGGTGGAGAGGGCTAGCAGCCTCGTTGATGAGTCTTCAACCTTGTAGTAGGCGATAGGCTCCAGAAGGTTTCCTGGCAGGGAGAATGGGGGTGATGCTCGGGGAGCTGTTGGGGATAAGGAGGCCGTGCTGGCCAAGTCGGTCTGTACTAGGTTTAAGTCCCCGTCGGTGAGTTTCCGAAATGGAGAATTGGGGCTGAGAAGGAGAGGAGGCGGGGGGGTTTGATCTTTTAAGTGGGTTTTGACTGGGGGGTGGTGAGTGGCCACCATTGGTTTAGAGGTGTCCCAGACTTGGGGGTTAAGGGGTAGAGGGAGACGGGGGGCGTGGAGTGGAGGGATCAGGAGAAATGAAGGGTAAGACGAGGTGAGCAGAGGCAGTGGGTGAGGGAGAAAGACGAACGGTGGCCTTGAGTTTGTGTAGGATCTCCCGGCCGAGGAGAGGAGCCGGGCAGGAAGGAGTTCTAAGGAAGGAGGGTGAGAGGGGAGCCCGTCCGTGGAGTCGATGGAGGTGCCATCAGTTCCCACCACCACCACCACTGGAGAGGGGAACCCGGCACCCGAGTGGAAGGCAGAATGGAGCCAGTCGCCCCGTGTCCAGCAGGAAAGAGACGGACTTCCCCGCTCCTGGGAGCAGGACCCCACGTTGTTCCCCAGGTAGCAGATCCGAGAAAGCCCCAAGGAGCCGACACCGATGCAAACACACCAGGGTTTCTTTACAAGCTCGAGCTTGGGTCCAAGTATACCCGACACGGCGGAGCAGGGACTTGGACCCCGGGGCTCAGAGGCGTAGCAGCTTTCCGGGGGCCAGTGGCCCACGGGATTGTAACACACACAGAAGGTTGCACAGTCATGTGAGTCCGCCCGCAACTGGGGGCCAGTTGACTCCCAGTTTACCCTACCTATGGTGACCGTTTGAACTGGCCTATCACTCTGGTCAGAATTGGCGCGCAGTGTTGGGGGGCACAAGCGGGGGTTACATTTTTATGATCTGATTTCGGGTAAGGGTGTGCTCAGTGGCTTGACTAGGGTGGGGCAGCGCCTTAAGCAATAAGCAGGTCCTGTGGGGGTCATATCAGGAGGTGGTGGGTGCAGCAGAAAATGGAGTTAGTCCTGCTCCGCTTGTCCAGGGATAGGAGATTTTTGTGCTCACTTCGGCAGCACATATACTAAAACAGGGGTAGGGGATTTTTGTTAAATTCCCTGGGTGCCTCATTCTCCCCTTTTTCTTAGGATCCTATGCAGGACCCAATTTCAGGTTCTGGGTTTCTGTCTAAAGAGGCAGTGGTTGTCATTGTTGCCTGAGTGCCATGAGTTGGATTGTATTGACTCCGATCTTTGACAAGAAGCTACTCGTCGATTAATGAGGCAGGGTCTGAAGGTTAGAAGGAGGAGGCTGATGATGAGTGGGACGGCGGGAGGATAACATGGTAGTCAGCCAGGGGGAATGATTAAACCAGGGTTCGAACCAACCTTGTTCCTGTTCTCGCCCCGATTTACATTTCAGCAAAGAAGCAACAGCCTTCGTTTGTGGCAGCACATAACCCCCCACCCTTTGTTGTAAGAAGACTAAGTATAATCGCCTTCTATTTTGAAGGACAACCTAAGACTAGGGAGTCTTGGAGGTGGGAAATAAGTGAGATTAGCTCAGTCTTAGCTTTCGGGGATTGACCTTTTCTAGTTGGCTTTTCCATTCTGGAACAAAGTCCTTGAGAAAGGCGTGTGGGTCAGCTGGCTGGTCGTGGGTGTAGTGGACCCAGGGCGTAATCCTGTCAACCTTGAGAGTGGTGGAAGTGGTCACGATCACGATGTAAGGTCCCTTCCAGGGAGGTTGAAGTGTCTGGTGTTGGTATCTCCACACGTACACCCAATCACCTGGCTGATATTGATGGGGGTCCGGGGGTGGCCCAGTCTCCTAGAGGGCCCTCAGCTTAGGCCGCACCTGCTCATGGGTTCATTGTAACATTTGGAGAGTGAAAAGAAGTGGGTGATCTTCCAATTCAGCAAGCACCTCAGGTTTTAAATTGGGGATAACAGGTGGAGGAAGACCGAACATGATCTCGTAGGGAGTCCGTCCCCCCTTATATGGGGAGTTCCTCACCCTATATAGGGCAAAGGGGAGGAGAGTCACCCTGTTCCCGCCAGTCTCCAGAGCTAATTTAGTTAAGGTCTCCTTGAATGTTCTGTTCCTCGTCTCTACCTGTCCTGAGCTTTGGGGCCTATATGCACAATGTAATTTCCAATCTGCCCCAAGTATTTGTGCCACTCCCTGTGTTACCTTAGAAACGAATCCTGGGCCATTGTCTGATCCAATTCTAACAGGAAAACCATACCTCGGTAAGATGTCTTTAGCAGTTTCTTGGTCAAGGTCTGTGCTGTTTCATGTTTGTTGGGAAATGCCTCTGTCTGCCCTGAAAAAGTATCCACAAACACTAGTAAATACTTGTCCCCGTATTTTCCAGGTTTTTTGTCAGTGAAGTCCACTTCCCAGTAGGCTCCTGGGCGGTCCCCTCAGAGTCGGGTAACTGGGTGAGATCCATGGGCAGTGGCATTAACTGGTATGCGTGGCAGCTCGCCAATATCTGCTTGATCTTTGCTCTAGAGCCTTTAATAGTGATCTTTTCGTGCCGTTTGAGGTCTTCCATTTTCTTTGTTCCCATATGAGTACTCCGATGCATTTTGGATAGGCCTCGCCGTCCTAGTTCCTCTGGCTGGATGAGGCTGGAGTCTGCGGCCCTCCACCAGCCACGCAAGCATTGGGTTGTAGGCAAGCATTGGATCCAGTGCAAGTCAGTGTCAGTATAGTTGGGAGTATCAGGCAGGGTTGCAGCCCCCGCATCAGGTAGTGTGGTTGTTAAAACCTGGGTCACCATAAGGGCCACGTCCTTAGCTTTGGAGTCGGCTATTCGGCTTCCCCTGGCTACTGGTAGTACTGCTCTGTGGCGTTCCGGACAATGAGTGATAGCTAGGTCCTTGGGCAGCCAGGGGGCCCTTAGGAGTTCAAGGATCTCTGTTTTATTTTTATTTTTTTAAAGATTTATTTATTTATTTATTCGTGATAGACACATAGAGAGAGAGAGATGCAGAGACACAGCAGGAGGGAGAAGCAGGCTCCATGCGGGGAGCCCAAAGTGGGACTCGATCCAGGACTCCAGTATCGTGCCCTGGGCCAAAGGCAGGTGCTAAACCGCTGAGCACCCAGGGATCCCTGTTTTATGTTTAATAGTTTTTCCCTCTGCTGTCAGAAGCCCTCTCTCCCTGTGAAGGGCTCCGTGGATATCGCGGTGGCAAAGGCATACCGGCTGTCAGTATAAATGTTTATTCGTTTACCTTTCTCCACGGTTAGCGCCTCGGCCAGTGCGATCACTTCTTCCCATTGAGCCGATATTCCGGCTGCCAATGGTGCTGCCCAGATGCTCTCCGTTTCCATGGTTACGGCTGCCCCCGCGAATCTGATTCCTTCTAGGACAAAACTGCTGCCGTCCGTGTACCAGGTGGTGTTCGCATTAGGCAGTGGCTGGTCCTGGAGATCAGCTCTGATTCCATGCACCTGTGCCACAATTTCTTGACACATGTAGAGGGGGGTCCCAGTCTGGGTTAGGGAGTAGCTTTGCCGGATTCAGGGTTGTTGGTGCCTTAAATCAAATTCTGGTGGGGTTTAGCAGTAGGCTCTGATAATGGGTCAGATGGGCATTGCTGATCTAGAAGTCTGGGGGCTGTTTAAGTACCCCTTCAATAGCATGTGGGGTGGTAACATGCAGTTCTTGCCTCATGGCCGGTTTGTCTGCGTCCTTGAGCATAGTGGCCACCGGCAATAATTTTTAAGCATGGGGGCCATCTAGTGGCTACCATGGCCAACTTTTTCGAGAGATAGGCTATCGGTCTCTTCCAGGGACCTAGGTACTGGACGAGGACCCCTTTTGCCACCCCGTCTTTCTCGTCCACATACAGGTAGAAGGGCTTGGTTAGGTCGGGCAACCCAAGAGCTGGGGCAGACAGCAAGGCCTGTTTAAGATCATCAAAGGCTTTGTTCATGGCCTCTATGCATTCAAAATTCTGCTGGTTCCTGGTGGCCTCATAGAGGAGGGTCTAGCCATCTTGGCAAAACCCAGAATGGATAATCGACAGAACCCTGCTGATCCCAAGAATTCATGTACCTGGCATACGGTTTGTGGCTGTGGGATCCTTAGGACAGTTTCCTTCTGTGCGTCTGTCAACCATCTTTGTCCATCCTCTAATGTGTACCCTAGGTTGCTCACCTCTGCTCTTCAGATCTGGGGTTTTTGAGCTGAGCCCGGTTATCCTAGAGCCGCTATTGTCGGGAGCAAGTCCCTGGTGCCTCGCAGGCATGTGTCCTGGTCTTCCGCTGCCAACAGGGTATCATGTACATATTGCAATAAGGTCAAATGAGGGTGCTCGGACTGGAACTCACCCAAGTCTTCGTGTAAGGCCTCATCGAAGATGGTCAGTGAATTTTTGAATCCTTGTGGCAGTCGAGTCCAGGTGAGCTGGCCATTGATGCCTTTCTCGGGGTCTGTCCATTCAAAGGCGAAAAGGTCTTGGCTCTTGGTTGCTAAAGGCAGGCTGAAAAAGGCGTCTTTTACATCTAATACAGTAAAGCAAAGTTTGTGTGGAGGCAGGATGGATAGGAAGGTGTATGGGTTTGGGACCGTAGGGTGCATATCCTCCACTCGCCAGCTGACTTCCCTTAAGTCCTGGACTGGCCTGTAATCATTAGAGTGCGGTTTCCGCACCGGCAGAAGAGAGTGAGTGTTCCATGCCGACTGGCAAGGTCTCAATATGCCCAAGTCCATTGGTTACCATATGTGGGGTGTGGTTCCCGTATGGGCTATGGGAGGCATGGGGTATTGGCGGACCCTGACAGATCTGCCCCTGGCTTTAGTTCTATGTAAATGGCCAGTCGGTGCCAGGCAAGCCCAGTTCCCCCAATTTCTGCCCATGCTTGGAGAAATTCCTGCATCCAATGGTCAATGTCAGTCACTGGGGCCGAGGGCATTTGGTGAAGACGATATTCGTCTTCTAAACTCAGGACAAGCACCTGAATCGGGTGCCCCTCCTTGTTTAGGATTTTTGCCCCTTCGGGGTGGAAGCAAATTTGTGCCCCCATCTTGGTGAGCAAGTCCCAACCTCACGATGGGTAGGGACACTCAGGGATGACCATGAAGGAGTAGGACACCCGGCCCATGCCTAGATCCACAGTTGTCCGGGTAGTCCATGAGTACTGTTTGGTGCCCGTGGCCCCTTGCACCCATGAAGTTTTGCTAGCCAATTTACCTTGGGGTTGTAATAAAACCGAATGTCGTGCCCCAGTGTCCACTAGAAATTCAGCGGGTTGCCCCTCCACTCTGAGAGCTACCCTGGGCTCAGGGAGGGGCGCCGAACCCCGACTCCTCTAGTCGTCCATGTCCTCTATCTCCAAGTTTTTGGTAGGGGCCTTGGGTCTTTTGTTAGGGCAGTCTTTCACCCAGTGGCCCTCCTCCTTGTAATAAGCACATTGGCTTTTGTTCAGTTTAGGGCACTCCGGATGGGAACCAGGGCCATCGTCCTTACCTGTCCCTGAAGCCAGTTTCTTGAGGTATCTCCGACTTTCCCGTGGGTCGTCCATGGTTGTGGCCAGGAGGATCTTGGCTAGGTTTCGGGTCTGCCGGTCACTTAGTTTGATGCTCTTCCAGACTTTATTATTATAGACTTTTTCTGCTACTATTACTAAGTCCTGCAAGCTCTTCTCCCCCGGTCTCTCTACTCTTTGCAATTTCTTTTTAATGTCCGGAGCGGCCCGGTTAACAAAGGCCATGATCATTGCGGCCTTCGTTTCTGGGGCTCCTGGGTTCATAGGGGTGTACTGCCTAAAAGCCTCTATGATCCTTTCTAAGAAGGCTGCTGGACTCTCATCCTTACCTTGTCTTACTTACATCATACACCTGGGCCAGATTTGTAGGCTTGCCGGGAGGACGGAAGTCGGCAGGCGTAAGGGATGTCTCCCAAGACCCTTGGTCGACGGTCGGCCAGCACAACCGCCTAAGCCAGTGTCGACCTAATACAGATTGGAATTCCTACAGGTAAAAATACAGTTTAGAGCTTTCGGGAAATATGCGCGCAAAAGGTGGAAAAAGTTGAGTATACTCTCCATGCCTGGCACCCTCCAGATGGGGTCCTAGGGGTCTCTTGGATCCCGGACGAGCCCCCAAATGTTGTGCCCAAGATTGCATATCTGAAAAACCACCAAGGAGCCGACAGCGATGCAAACGCATGAGGATTTATTTACAATCTCGAGCTTGGGTCCAAGTATATACCCGACACGACAGAGCAGGGGTTTGGACCCTGAGGTGGGTTACAGCTGGGTTTTTATGGGCTGCTCTAGGGGTTTAAGATGGTAGCCAGAGATCTTCTCTCTCTCGGCCTCCACAGAAAGAGGCTTGCTTTCAGTACTTGAGAGGGTCTAACTATAGCCCATCCGGCCTCACTTATTCCCTGCTCTACAAAGCATCTGCCATCAGTATACAGATTCCACTCAGGATTGTCTAGTGGAGTCTCCTGCAGATCCTGCCTGGCAGCATCATCTTGCATTATCATTTGTTCACAGTCGTGTTCCAGTTTAGCAGCCTCCGCTGGCAAGAAAGTTGCAGGATTTTAAGATGTACAAGTTGTAATGCAAATATGGGGTTTCTCTAGGAGTAAGGCTTGATATTTCAAGAGGCGACTATCAGCCAGAAGCCTCCTTTTGATTCCCATAGTCTTGTTACATTAGGAGGGGGGTAACCAGTTCTTTCTGCCCCCAAGGTTATCTTAGTAGCTCCAGGTATTAGAAGCTCAATGGTGCTGCCACCCGTAAACAAGCCAGCCCTCCTTTTGGCACCATGTCTGATTCTTTGCTTAGGTATCCTGTCGGTTGCTGAGTTGATCCCCTCGTCTGGGTCACAACTCCAAATGCTATTCCCTTTCTTTCTGTAACATACAAGTTAAACTCTTTTCCTACAGGAAATTAGAGCTGGAGCTTTTAATGAAGCTTGTTTAAGTTTGTAAAAGGCCCGGATGCCTGAGTGGCTAAGCTGTTGAGCATCTGTCTGCCTTTGGCTCAGGGTGTGATCCCAGGGTTCCAGAATAGAGTCCCGAATCCAGCTTCCTGAATGGAGCCTGCTTCTCCCTCTGCCTAGGTCTCCCCCTCTGTGTGTGTGTGTGTGTGTGTGTGTGTCTCTCATAAACAAAAAAATTTAAAAATCTTAAGAAAAAAAAAGGATTCAGCATTATATCTCTGCAATCAAATTCAAGCATTTGGCTTGTATTTTGACAGACTTCAGTATAGTGGTCAGGATTATCTACAAATTTGCCCAAGTCACTCTTGATCTGTTTATAAAGTCTTGGAGAGAGAATGGCACGTGTACCTTACTTGGGCCAATTCTACTACGCGTGTCAGTTCATGGGTATAGCTAGTGCACCTTCCTCTCATTGGGAGGTTTCTCAGCTTGAGGCAAGCCTGGGTAAGGCCGGCAGGGAGGTTTGACAGGTACCTCTTGATGGGAGGGAGCCTCAGGGGGCAGGTTATCAGCATTTGCCCCTTGTGATCTTTTGCTTTGGCTAGGGAGGTGTTTTCTTTGCAAGATTTACAGAAGTCGGCCTGCTCTTGTAAGGCACAGAAGGGACTTTGGACCATTTAACTCCCCTTTTACAGTATGAATCTAATTGCAAGATAGCTTTGTTTCAATACTTCCCTTGGGGGACCAGGTCTCTCCATCCTCCAGATGATCCTGAAGCCAAGCCTGGGAACAGAAAAACATCATACACTTCCTTTTCAGTGTCAGTGGGTCAATTTCCCCAACTTTTCAGAATGCAGTGCACAAGCATCTCTGCAAAGGCTGATTGGTTCCCACCTCGAAATTCTCGTAGGAATCTCCTGCCCTGTACCTGTTCTAGAGAGGTGACCACTGATGGCATCCCTACAAGTCAGTTCTCACCTAAACCAAGGTGCCCCTTTGCTGCCTATCCAAGGTGATAGAGTGGCCTGACATCTTGGGATAAGGAGGGGTGAGGCCAGCGGGAGTAGCCACTCTCACCCGTCTGCCACCTAAATGATCCTGCTTCCTCTGGATCTTGTGAAAAACCGAGTCCTAATCCAGAGCTTAGCGAAGCTTAATAATTTTTTTTATTTTTATTTATTTATGATAGTCAGAGAGAGAGAGAGAGAGAGAGGGAGGCAGAGACATAGGCAGAGGGAGAAGCAGGCTCCATGCACCGGGAGCCCGGCGTGGGATTCGATCCCGGGTCTCCAGGATCGCGCTCTGGGCCAAAGGCAGGTGCTAAACTGCTGCACCACCCAGGGATCCCTGAAGCTTAATAATTTAAACGGTGATATTCCTTTTAGAAGGCTGAGGAAGTAAGTGGAACACCTATGGTCTCTCAGCGGGAGGCCTGTGCTGCTTGTGGATGAGGCTTCCCAGGGTGTCACCCCCAGGGCCAGTCTCCTTTGTTTTTGTTTTTTTTTAAAGACTTAATTTATTTATTCATAAGACATACATAGAGAGAGAAAGCGGCAGAGACACAGGCAGAGGGAGAAGCAGGCTCCTTACAGGGAGCCCGACCTGGGACTCAATCCCAGGTCTGCTGGATCAGGCCTGGGCTGAAGGCGGGGCTAAACGGCGGAGTCCCCGGGGCTGCCCAGGTCTCCATCCTTTAACCTGTCTTGGGGACCCCAAGGCCACCAGAGGTAAGCAAAGGCAGGTTCAGAGTGCTGGATTGCCAGTCCTTATGTGCACTCTCCAGATGAACCTTAGGCTAGCAAGGAATCCTATTTTGGGGGTTTTTTTTGTATATTTTTTTATTGTAGTTTGATATGCCAGCATGTAGCATAACACCCAGTGCTCCTCCTAGCAAGTGCCCCCCTCGGCGCTCATCACCCAGTCACCCTGTTCCCCCACCCACCTCCCCTTCCACTACCCCTTGTTCATTTCCCAGAGTTAAGAGTTTCTCATGTGTTGTCACCTTCCCTGATATTTCCCACTCGTTTTCTCTTCCTTCCCCCTATAATGCCTTTCACTATTTTTATAGTCCCCAAACGAATGAGACCATATGATGATTGTCTTTCTCAGATGGACTTCACTTAGCATAATTAATACCCTCCAGTTCTATCCACATCAAAGTGAAGGGTGGGTATTCGTTGTTTCTAATGGCTGAGTAATATTGCATTGTATGTATAGACCACATCTTCTTTATCCATCCATCTTTCGGTGGACACCCAGGTGCAGGTATCCCGCTGTTTCCCTGCCTCTGTATCATTGGGGTAAATCCCCAGCACTGCAATTGCTGGGTCGTAGGGCAGGTCTATTTTTAACTCTTTGAGGAACCTGCACACAGTTTTCCAGAGTGGCTGTACCAGTTCACATTCCCACCAACAGGGCAAGAGGGTCCCACTTTCTCCACGTCCTCTCCCACATTTGTTGTTTCCTGTCCTGTTAATTGTCATCATTCTCACTGGTGTGAGGTGGTATTTCATTGTGTGTGTGTGTGTGTGTGTGTGTGTGTTTTAAGAGTTTATTCATTTATTCATGACAGACAGAGAGAGAGAGGCAGAGACACAGGCAGAGGGAGAAGCAGGCTCTATGCCAGAACCAGACATGGGACTCCATCCGGGTCTCCAGGATCACACCCTGGGCAGAAAGTGGCGCTAAACCGCTGAGGCACTGGGGCTGCCCTCATTGGGGTTTTGTTTTGTTTTGTTTTTCATTGTGGTTTTGATTTGTATTTCCCTGATGGCCAGTGATGCAGAGCATTTTCTCTCGTGCTTGTTAGCCATGCCTGTGTCTTCTTCTGTTAGATTTCTGTTCATGTCTTTTGCCCATTTCATGATTGGATTGTTTTTTTCCTTGGTGTTGAGTTTAAGAAGCTCTTTATAGATTTTGGATACTAGCCCTTTATCTGATACGTCATTTGCAAATATCTTCTCCCACTCCGCGGGTTGTCTTTTAGTTCTGTTGTTTCTTTTGCTGTGCAGAAGGTTTTTATCTTGATGAAGTCCCAATAGCTCATTTTGCCTTTTGTTTCCCTTGCCTTCATAGATGTATCTTACAAGAAGTTGCCGTGGCCAAGTTCAAAAGAGGTATTGTGTTGCCTGTGTTCTCCTCTAGGATTTTGATAGAATCTTGTCTCACATTTAGATCTTTCATCCATTTTGAGTTCATCTTTGTGTGTGGTGTAAGAGAATGGTCTAGTTTCATTCTTCTGCACGTGGCTGTCCAATTTTCCCAGCACCATTGGGTTGAATAGACTGTCCTTTTTCCAGTGGATTGTCTTTCCTGCTTTGTTGACTATTAGTTGACCCTAGAGTTGAGGGACAATTTCTGGATTCTCTATTCTGTTCCATTGATCTATGTGTCTGTTTTTGTGCCAGTACCACGCAGTCTTGATGATCACAGCTTGGTAGTACAACCTGCAATCTGGCATTGTGATGCCCCCAGCTCTGGTTTTCTTTTTCAATATTCCCCAGGCTATTTGGGGTCTTTTCTGATTCCACACAAATGTCAAGATGATTTTTGCCAACTCTCTGAAGAAAGTCCATGGTATTTTGATAGGGATTTCATTAAATGTGCCAATTGCCCTGGGTATCATTGACATTTTCACAATATTAATTCTTCCAATCAATGAACATGGAATCCTATAAATGACCTTATGTTCCTGGGCTCTCCTACAGGAGACCTCATCCTTTGGTCACATAAATTCACTTGCATCCCTTGCCCCATGGTGCCTGATGAGTCAGGCCGATCATGATTGTTGTGCCCAAGATTGCGAATCCGAGAAACCACCAAGGAGCCAACACCGATGCAAGTACACAAGGGTTTATTTACAAGTTCGAGCGTGGGTCCAAGTATACTCCACACAACAGAGCAGGAGCTTGGACCCTGAAGTGGGTTACAGCTGGGTTTTTCATGGGCTGGTCTAGGGAATTTTCAGAAGGGGTGGAGGAATGTTTTTTTCCCATTCCAATATGAGGGGAAAGGGTGGGGGAGTTTCTTAAGATCTGTAAGGGATTCTCTGAGCTCTGTAGTCTTTCTGATATGGGACTTCCTGCCAAGGGCGTTCTGAGCTTTGTTCTCATTCTAATATGGGGCTTAACTGAAGGAAGGTAAAGTTCAGCTCTTCTTCACAGGGCCTGAGATGGCTGTATTTGTGCTAATGCTGAACTTGAGGTGAATGGCCTTAATTTTCTCGGACTCCACAATGATCAGTTGCAGTTCAGTTTCCTGCCTCACCCTTGCTTCTCTCTGTTCCAGTACCTGGGGCCCCGTTTGCAAGCATGACCCCACAATAAGCGAAGGCCCTCAGGCGGGGGGAAAAGCCAATGCAGAAAGCCAGAAAACAGAAAGTGGAGCTGGTTAGGCTTAGGCCAACATTCCCTTCCTTTAGGGAAGGGGGATTGAGCAAACCTTTCTCCAGAAGCCTGTCAACGTGAGTCTTTAAGACCAGCAGCCTCGCTATCTGCCTTTAACTGGCTGACAAGTACCTGGTTTTGCTTTTTGTTACAAGAAGCGGTTACCGAAGGGAGAGATGTCACCCAGGAAAGAAAGGATAGAATCCACATTTACTCACCCTTTAAGGGGAGTGGCCCCCGGTTTGGGCACCAAAATGATACAGGAGAGCTTGGTTCTTGTCTCAAGGAGTCAAGGAATGAATCTAGAACAGACGACACAGAGTGAGCAAAGTGATAGAAGTTTTTTAAGCAGACATGCAGAGAAAGTTCTCAGAATTGAGACGGCCCCCCTGACAGGGGTGCCACTGAGGGCTTTTTATGGTCTTTTATAGGAAACTGCTCAGGGAACTTGGTAAATTTCTTGTCAGTATCTGGATGGATATTTAGAACAAAAGTGGTGGATTTGTAACTATCGTAATAACAAGATGTTCTTATAAATATCATGAGCAAGGTGTTCCTTTGTCTCTGGTTGATCCCTCCTCCATAATATTTCTCTACATCTGGGATATCTGTGAGCCTGGTCACGTAGCCCATGAGCTTGCGATTCTTGTGATGTCTTGGTTTGAGCAGGGACTGTATTGAAAACATCTTAATGACCTATTTCTTTTTAGTCTGGTGAGTTTCTGTGATTACTTAGTAGCCATGCAAGGGGGGATAGTCCCTAGCATTTTGGAGTTAGGGAGCCACGTTTATTTCTTCTGTTTTTGCTGTCTTATGTCTGTTTTCTTGGGATGGGTAGGAGCCTGACTCTGGGGCCTTTCCTTGATCTTTCCCTGCTTAGGCCCCCATCTGCCACTAATTCGTTCCTACATCAATTCCATGGAGGTCAATTTGCAAATAACAGCATCAATCAAATTGAGTAAAATTAGTAAATAGGGAATATGTTGCCTTTGAGAACCCAAAAAGACAAAAAGATTTTCGACTTCTGTGCTGAGAAGGTTAACAACTGTTTCTTGACAGTGTCAGGGACGGTTTACCAAATAATTTTCAGGTACTTTAACTGAAAATGATGTGGTGGGACTTGCATTGTGTATGGAACATTGAGGACCCATCCTCCTTTTGTGAGCTCTGGGATTCATATCTTCATAACGAGTGTGTCAGAAGACTCTCTTTGGAGGAGGTATGTCATCAATATAATGTCATACCTGTGCGTGTCAAGAAAGTTGGGTCCAGTTAAGGTCTTGCCCTCAAAGATTGTATGTGATGGATCCCAAAGCTGTTGAGGTACCCATGAGGTACCCCCATGGGTAAAGGTGTATTGTATCCCTTGGGAGGTGAAGACAAACTATGGCTGAGAGGCATTGAAATACACAACGAACAGAATTTATTAGCCAAATCTGTAATCTCAGAATATTTCTTTGTTACTGATGGGATGGACTTGGAAATTTCAATAATGTTTGGTAATGGAGCCTTAGGGAATGGGACCTCAGAATTAAGGTTGCAGTAGTCCACCATGAGGTGCCTGCCTTCTTTCCAAGTTTATTAACGGGCAAAGTTTAATAGGTAAATTTAAGTTTTTAAACGGAGCAGTAGTAGGGATAATCACTTCTTCAATCATTAGGTTTTCCCAAAGTTTCAATCATTGAAGGAAGGCGTAATACCAGCCTTGGACCCAGAACCCTGAGACCAAGACCTGAGCTGAGCTAACAGCCGGACCCTGAACTGACTGAGCCACCCAGGTGCCCGAAGGAAGTCCTATTTTATTTTTAATTTTTATTTTGCACTGGGCTATATTAACTGTTTTAATAGATGAGGGGCATCCATGGGGATTCACTTTTGTCAAGCCAATTTGTTACTACCAAAGTCTTTTTTTATTATTATTATTTTTAAGGTAAGCTCCATGCCCAGCATCAGGCCCGAACTCACGACCTTGAGATCAAGAGTCACATACATGCTCTACCAAGTGAGCCAACCAGGTGCCCCTGTAATTACCAAAGTCTTTTATTTTTTTTTAAGATTTTTAAAATTTATTTTTTCATGACAGACACAGAGAGAGAGAGACAGAGAGAGAGCAGTAGAGACACAGGCAGAGGGAGAAGCAGGCTCCGTGCAGGGAGCCCGATGTGTGACTCCATCCCAGGTCTCCAGGATCATGCCCTGGGTCCAATGCGGTGCAAAACCACTGAGCCACCGGGCTGCCCCCAAAGTCTTAATTTTAATTTATTACTCACTTGGGCAGAGCTTTCTCACCCAATGTGGGATATTTTGAGGCAATGGGTGCCATGACTGTGAAGATTTACGCAGGACAGTAATAGTTTGGATGATTAAGGTAAAACTTACCTATTTGTCCTCCACTTCATATTCAGTAACTCTACTAAAGGGTTATAATGAGTACCTTGGTTAAATTTTTGGGGTCTCCAGATACAACTATAACTTGAGCCTCAGGATTAAGGCTGTGAAGCTTTACCAACTGACACATTTAAGGCAAATATTAAAGAATCAAAAAAAAAAAAAGAATCTGTGTTAATAGCGGCACAAAGCCAATGTGTGTCTTTTTGTTATTGTGCCCAAGATGGCGTATCCGAGAAACCACCTAGAAGCCAACACTGATGCAAGCGCATGAGGGTTTATTTGCAAACTAGAGCTTGGGCCAAGTATACCCGACACAGTGGAGCAGGGACTTGTACCCCGAGGGTAAGAGGCGTAGCAGTTTTATAGGGGCCAGTGGCCAATGGGATTGTAACACACACAGACTTGCACAGTCATGTCGGTCCACACGCAGGTGGCCAATTGAATTACAGTTTACCCTACAGTGACCATTTGAACTAGCCTATCACTCTGGTCAGAATTGGCGCGCGGGATTGGCAAGCAAAAGGCGGGGTTTACATTCTTTGCGGTTTAGGGGTTCCGCATTCCTATATGAGCCCGTTTCCAGTAAGGGTGTGCTCAGTGGCTTTACTAGGGTGGGGGGAGTGCAATAAGTAGGTCTTGTGGGGGTCATACATGAGATGGCGGATGTAGCACAAAATGGAGTTAGCCCTGCTCTGCTTGTCCAGGGGTAGGGGATTTTTGTTAAATTCCTTGGGTCCACAGTTATCATATGAAATTTTTAGTAGATTTTGAATTTCCAATTGGATCAAGTGGTGGATCCTTATTTTAGCTTTGCTTCAGTTCCTCACTGTCAGGTTTCTTCCTTCCTCTAGACACTCAGTATACACTTCAATGATTCTCCTACATTTCTTCTCATCTGTATAAATTTCTTTCTCCAAAAATTTTCCAGTTAGCACCCTCAGGGTTAGGAGCCTCCCTCATGGTATGATGGCTTTATAGTGCTTAAGGACCCTGGGCTTCCAATTAGTTTGAATCAACC
This sequence comes from Canis lupus baileyi, assembly GCF_048164855.1. Lineage (NCBI taxonomy): Eukaryota > Metazoa > Chordata > Mammalia > Carnivora > Canidae > Canis > Canis lupus. Next base: position 51,951 of record NW_027326445.1, on the reverse strand, counting down.
CCTTCACTGTGCTACAGGCATGCCATAAGTGTTTTTTCCCTATAGCCCCGACAATAAGGATCTTTGTTACAACAGAGGAAAAGGTAGCAGAAGGGTGCTGGACCCCTAACCCAATGGTCAATGGATCAAGACCATCCTGTGCTACAATCCTGCTTTTTCTGCCAATGCCATTTTTTCTTCTCTTTTCTCTTTGTACAAAGATTATGTTGGGTTTCTGGCCACATAAAGTCATAGCTTTCAGTTTCTGTCTCTGTCCAGTCATTCCTACTGCAACTCTTCTGGGTAGTTATGGGAAAAGTTCAGGAACCCAGTAGCCAGGCTCATAGGTGGGTGTCTATTCCTCAAGAGAAGGCTAGTCAATCTCCCACAGAATGGAGTTCACATCCAGTAAGGTCATTTTGTCTATGGTATATTTATTACCTAAGCACTTATCTCTTAATTTCTTTCTAAGCACTGCTGTAGCTGTGCCCCACAGCAGGGCTCTTGAACAACATGTTTGAACTGCAAAGGTCCACTTAACGCAAGGGTGGATTTTCTCTTTTTGGACAGATACAGTGCAATAGTATAAATGTGATTTTTCTTAATGATTTTATTTTCTCTAGCTCTATTTTAACAATACAGTATATAAGACTTGTAACATACCAAATGTGTGTTAATCGACTATTAGGTTATTAGTAGTTACATTTTGGGAAATCCAAATGTATATGTAGATTTTTGCCTGTGTGAAGGTTTGGTGATGAGAGGGTTAAATTTTTCAGCCTCATCCCTAACCTTCTAGGAGGGGAGAGGCATCAGAGATTGAGCTCAATCACCATGGCCACTGATTCAGCCAATCACGCCTGTGTAATGAAACCTCCATAAAACCCCTCAAAACAAGTTCTAGAGAGTTTCTGGTTGGTGGGCACATGGATGTGTTGGTAGGGTGGCACCCTGGAGGAGCCCTGGAAGTTCTGTGGCACCCACCCTCTACAGTGTCCTATGCATCACTTCCCTTTGGCTGTGTCTGAGGTAGATCCTTTATAACCAGTCATTGTAAGTAAAGTGCATTCCTAAGGTGAGTCGTAATCATACCTGAGGGGTCAGGGGAGCCCCCACATTTGCAGTTGGCAGAAGCACAGGTAGCCTGAGCACCCCCCCCCATTCCTATCTGGCATCTGAAGTGCACATAGTCTTGTGGGACTGAGCCATTTAACCTGTGTGGAATGTGATGGTAACTCCAGCTAGGCGGTGTCATTAAATTGAATTTTTAGATACCCAGTTAGTGTCAGAATTGGTGTGGAAAACAACACATATTTGGTATCCGAGGAAAAAAACCACATTCTTCTCATCTTACTATTTTTATTCTGTTTGTTCCTTCCATTTTTCTATTCCTGTTTTCCCTTTCCTGCTGTCTTTTCCTTTCCTGGGTTCACTGTTAGAGGCGCCACTTGCCCAGGATGGGGAAGGGGCAGGAGGAGTGAGCTGGCTGAGGTCTCAGGCAACAGAGATGCTGACTTCCGGTTCTCCTGTCTCCCCCAGGACCTTGGAACCCTTCCCCCCATGGTGCCGCACATCAGAGGCTATTTTGTTGAGTTCCTCAGACTTTCTGACTCTGTGAGCCTCTTCGATCTGAACAATAGGCTTTTCTTCTCCCTGACAGGTGCTATTAAATTCAGTTTCTAGAAAGTACTTCTACCCCTGCCTAAACGAATTTAACAAACATTTTTAAGGACCTGAGCGATAGGTGGCCATCTCCCCGTGATATGCAGGGAGTGTTAAGTCCGCAGAGACCTGCTCCCAGCACCACTGAAGACAGACGACCCTGCTGTGAGTCCTGTTGGTCTTTGTTGGTGCCACCAATTCTTCTACCTACTGCTCACTTATACAAAAGATCTCTATCTTAAAGGGTTAATAGAAAAAGAAACTGAGGGACACCTGGGTGGCTCAGTCAGTTAAGTGCCCTCCTCTTGATTTTGGCTCAGGTCATGACCTCAGGGTCGTGAGATCAGATCTTATGTTAGTTAGGCACCGAGCTGGGTGTGGTGCCTGCTTGGGATTCTCTGCCTCTCCCTCTCCCTCTGCCCTTCACCCTCTGGTCATGCTGTCTCTCTCAAAAAAATAAAAAATAAAATAAAATAAAGATTTTTTTAAAAAAGATCAAAACAAACTGAGGGCAGACCCCTCCTATTTGGATTGGTGGAGTTATTTTAAGTTTCATTCCAATCTCCTGATAGTGACCAACCCCTGCGTTTTATGGAATATAGGCTATTTATGGGAGTTGTGAAGTAGGCCACTGTGTAGACAGGCCTCAGCTCCTGTGACATCATGGAATAGCATGAACTTTGAACCAGGTTTTGGATGCTGTCACTTACCACCTTCGTGCCAGGAGCATCTTGAGGTCAGCACATTCCCCTAAAGGGACTGCATAGATCCAGAGCAGCAGGGAACTGCACAGAACAGGATGCAGAAGAAACCAGAAGTAGAACCATGAAAAGACGGGACAATCCGGTGAAAACGATGGACATGTATTTAGCCACCCAGGATCAGGGTGATGTCCAGAGTAAAAGAGTCTGTGGCTAGGAGTACGCAGTGGACTTGGTGGATAAGAGGTTTACGTGTGCATTGCAGGTCATTGTTACCTGAACTAGGATAGTCTGTGACCTGGCTTGTGAATTCAGTCATTTGAGAAGTAGTTCAAGTGATCTTATAAAACCAACTTGAAGAATCAGTTCCCCTCACTTTTATGAGGAGAAGACAATAACAAGTGGCTCTCAGAAAACAGCTGGAAAAAAAAAAAAAAGAAAACAGCTGGAGCCTGGATACACAGTGCCATCGTGCCCCGACAAAGCTGAACAGAGTGTCTGCTACTTTGGCACCCCAGTCCTGCATGAGACCCCCAGGACACCACAACATTCTATGATGGGATCAGGGTCTTCAAGGTCCACACCATCCCTATTCCTCTTGCACCTGAACTCTTCTGGTCCCAAGCTTCTCAGAAGGCTTCCCTTCAAAGTCACCGGGGGAATGGTCCCCTGAGTCCACACAAAGCACTACTGGAATGCCAGGCGCTGCAGCCTCTCAGGCGGGGAGCCTGCTTCTCCCTCTCCCTCCCGTCTCCTCTACCCCCCACTCCTGTGTGCAGATACTCTCCCTCTCAAATAAATAAGATCTTAAAAAAAAAAGAAAAAAGACTGGAGGACTCTATTTCAGGGTGGTCTTGGGAGTTAGCCTTTTGAGTTCTCAAACATATTTAATGGGAATATGGGAGGGGAACAGTCGAGCATTAAGCACAAACTCAGTATCCATTGCTGTTCCCCAAAATTAGTACCATAATAACTTGTAAGTTATTTTAACAACCAAGAAGGATCACAGTTCTCAATCTACATATCTCAGTCCTTCTTTGTTGCAGGGAGGAGATCATTGGGCCACAACAGGTTAGAGTTAGATATAAGCAGATGCCCATATCTTTAGGTCCAGAACACCAACTAGGGACCCAGAGCCTTAGGGGTCCTTGAACCTGAAGAAAGGAATAAGAGAAACTGGGAGGCTCCGTGGTTTCTGCTTATACCAGAAGCTGTGGCTCAGGGTGCAAGTGAGTGTGGCAAGTCGATCCCAGGGCTTTGGAGGGCAGCTGAGAGAGCAGACACACAGATCACTGGGCTGGGCCAGGTTCCACCTGCTCTGGGGTCTGAGTCCGAGGGGGCCGACCCATCTCTGAGGACTGTCCCTAAACTCAGTTCAGTGACAGGGCAACTATTTCCTGTTGAGGGAAAGAAGCTTAAGTTGACTTGCATCTAACTTGGGTTTACAACCTCCAGATGACATTAATTCATTCAAGCATATATTGAGTTCCTGCTATGTGTCAAGCTCTGTTCTAGAAGTTAGGGATATGGCAGTGAACAAACATCAGAGAACCTGCCATTCTAATGGAGGAAGGCAGACAATCTAGGAGGAAGTAAGATAATTTTAGGTAGTGATAACTGCTACCAGAAAACAAAACACATAATAGGGGAGAGATTTGGGGAGGAAGAACTCTGGTTAGGGAGATTCCCTAACTCTGGTTAGGGAAGTGATTTCCAATGGACCACCTGTGAGCAAGAATTTGTTCTCATTGCTAGGTCAATAAGGGGATAGAATAGCCCCTTCTAGGAGAGGTATGTCTCTAATTATATATACACAATTGATAATATGATTTAAAGATTACTTATTTGGTTAGTTTGGTTCATTTTAATAATTTCCAAGAGCCTCAGTAATTTTCCATAGACTGACTAAGTTGAATTTCTGGACTGCAAGTGTTGAAAGTCAGACTCCAGAATGGAGTACCCATCCCAAAGTGCTGCCGATGGACTCCTGACCAGAACATTGTCCAGCAACTAGGATGGCCCTATTACCTATTACAACATCATCCTGACCCACAATTTCACAAATGGTGAGTTAAAATTTGAACTGTGAGTACTTCTGTATTCCTAGTCTTAACCCTTTATTAATTTATAATCACAAAGTTGGAGATATTCTCACTTGTGTGCTATATGATCTTGAAGTACAGGAATTGAATAAAACGGTTGGAAAACCTATACATAGGACCCAGATATGCACAATTAATAACTTAATTGTTTTATTTGTATTAATATAAGTTAATATTAAATAGTAATGATTCAATACTAATGGCGATCATATAATGAATGACTACTTACTCCATGGCAGGCAGGAGGCTAAGGAAACAATGTGCCTCAGCACATCTAATCCTCAGAACTGCCCTTTGAGTTCAGTAGCATCCCCAGGGTGAAAAGAGTATGCAATGTTAAGAACCCCTAGCTCCAATTACTAGCTGCATGACCTCAAGCAGAGCATTCCTCAGCTCTGAAATGGGAATTAAGATGCTATATACCACATAAATTGTATGTGTGTGAAGATTAAATGAGATAATGGTTATAAACTAATATTGAACGTGCTTAATGGGAGCTTTTAGAGTTACTGTTGTAAGTCTAAAATGTTCTGTACTGAGTAGAAATTTGGTAGTCATTCAGTTCCATTTTCTTTTTGCTCTCCTTGTTTTTATATGACCAATCTGGAAGGCTTCTGGCTGAATGTATGCCTGCTTACAATTTATCACAAAAAGAGCCTCGTGTGCACTTCCAGCCATTCCCCCAATCCCTGAAGCCGAAGGGAAGTAAGTATACGTAAGCCAGCTGGAAGGACTGTGTGAGCTAATGAGAATGTTTATAGCAGTGTGTGAAGAGTGAAAACAATAACATTTTGCTGTTTTTTCTTTAAGGTTTGTTTGGAGCATATATATCTGTTTTAAAAAGATTATTTATCTATTTATCTATCAATTAGAGAAAGAATAGTAGGGGGAGCAGCAGGCAGGCCCAACACGGGACTTGATCCCAGGACCCTGGCATAATGACCTGAGCCAAAGGCAAACATTTTAATTGACAGCTTCCCAGATGCCCCTGGAGCATATATATCTTAATAGATTCAAACACACTACAGAGAGAAAAAATTTTTTTGCTACACATAACTTTATTTTTCCTTTGGGTTAAGAAGCTTTATTACAAATTTGACAGCATGACCAAAACAAATAACACATGGATAATTACCATAAAGCTTTATGGATCTAAAAATATTTGCCATGAAAAATAAGTCACTGTGTATCTCTCGTTTTAAGAATCACAATGAGGAGCACCTGGGTGTCTCGGTTGAGCATCCAACTCTTGATTTTGACTCAGAGCATGATCTCAGGGTCATGAGGTCAAATCCCACATCAGGCTCCACATTCAGTGCAGAGACTGCTTGTCCCTCCCCCTCCTCAACTTGTGTTCTCTCTCTCTAAAAGAAATAAGTAAACTCTTTAAAAAAGAAAAAATCATAATGATACCACAATTTAGATTTATTGCCCACCTTTACAATTAAATATTAAAACCTTTTGGGGGATCCATGGGTGGCGCAGCGGTTTGGCGCCTGCCTTTGGCCCAGGGCGCGATCCTGGAGACCCGGGATCGAATCCCACATCAGGCTCCCGGTGCATGGAGCCTGCTTCTCCCTCTGCCTGTGTCTCTGCCTCTCTCTCTCTCTCTCTCTCTCTCTCTCTCTCTGTGTGTGTGTGTGTCTCTCATGAATAAATAAATAAGATCTTAAAAAATATATATCCAGCAATTTTACTTCTGGGTATATACCCCAAAGAATTGAAAGGAGGGTCTTGAAGAATTTGTACAGCTGTATTCATAAGCACATTTATTCACAATAGTTAAGAGGCGGAAGGAACTCAAGTGTCCATCAATGGATGAACGGATAAACACGATGTAATATATAAGTACAGCAGAATTTTATTTCAGTCTTTAAAAGGAAGGTAATTCCTAACACATTGTAAGCATGGATGAACCTTGGGGACATTATGCTAAATGAAATAAGCTAGTCACTGAAGGACAAATACTATATGATTCCACTTGTATGGATCCACTTATACCCCTTGAGTTGGAGCAAGGTTATTTTAAACTGAAGTCATTTATGACACAGCAAATGCAGAAGCCTTTCTGGGTCTCATGTATCTGACTAAAGGCTTATCCTTCTGAGAGAGAAGCTGCCATAAATCCCTCTTTGGGGTAGTTTCACTCTCAGCCTGGACCACTTGCATCTGAGAAGTGGCAAACATGACAATATTATACTTTCCATTTGTTTTCCTAAAAGCTCCTTAGTCTTTTCCAGAGAAGCTCTTTCTTTGCTTTCCATCGCTTTCCCCTGTTCAGTTGGTATATAAACGTCTATCTCCAGCTCTTTAGGGAGCCTCTTCATCTGAATGCTCCTGCGTGAGTGTGTAAATTAATCTTGTCTTTTCTCCTGTAAATCTGTCAGTTAATTTTTTTTTAATTTTTTTATTTATTTATGATAGGCACACAGTGAGAGAGAGAGACGCAGAGACACAGGCAGAGGGAGAAGCAGGCTCCATGCACCGGGAGCCTGATGTGGGATTCGAACCCGGGTCTCCAGGATCGCGCCCTGGGCCAAAGGCAGGCGCCAAACTGCTGCGCCACCCAGGGATCCCAAATCTGTCAGTTAATTAATAGTCTCTAGATCACTGCATCTGAATTGGTAGGAAGTGTTTCCTCCTAGCACACTTACAAAGATATGTAGAGCGGTCCAATTTATAAAGACAGAAAGTTGAAGGGTGGTTTCCCAGGAGCTTAGGTGATAGAGGAATGGAGGGTTATTATTTACTGGGTACAATTTCAATTTAGTAGGATGAAAGAGTTCTGGGGATGGATGGTGGTGATGGGTGCACAATAATGTGCTTAATGCCACTGACCCGCATATTTTAAAAAATGGTTAAGATGGCAATTTTATGTATATTTTACATAAATATACATAATATAAATATATTTTTACAATAAAAATAGATTATTTAAAAATGATAAAATCATGACTCATGCAGATACAAAAACGAACAAGTGTTAAAGATTTATTTAACCGGCTAGTGAGGAGAAGTCAATTGAATAGGACAGAATGTACATGTCCAGAGACAAGAATTATTTTGCATTGCTATCACTTGTCTTCTGAAGTAGCTTAAAAACCATGAAAGACTAGGAAATAGTGAAGACTAGACTGAACAAGTAAGATATGAGCAATGCATAGTTTTTCACGGAAGTATCCTCTTTCCACCTATCACAGGATAGGGTCTGTCATTCAGCCAGCTCATTCACCCCAGACCACACTAGATTCAAGTCAAAGTCCAACACAGATCAAAATTGACAGAGCTATTTCACTAAAAAAAAAAATCCCAAACACAAATTCACAAAACGGTCTCTAAAAGAAAATTACAGACGAATCTCATTGATAAATACTGGTGCAATGGCATTGATAGTCATAATAGCATGTGACTAAGTGAGAAATACTAGAAATGGAAGGATAGTCCAATATGAGGAAATCTTTTAATAAAACTCACCATATTGGGGATCTCTGGGTGGCTCAGCAGTTTAGCGCCTGCCTTCGGCCCAGGGCTTGATCCTGGAGACCCAGGATCGAACCCGTATCGGGCTCCCTGCATGGAGCCTGCTTCTCCCTCCGCCTGTCACTCTCTCTCTCTCTCTCTCTCTGACATGAATAAATAAAGTCTTTAAAAAAGACGAAACCAAACCTCACCATATTGACACAAAAGAGAGGAAGAGATTCCACATGATCATCTCCATAAAGGAGAAAAAGATGTAAAGGAAGCATATACTCAATAACCTGAAATTTGGATAAAGGCATTTAACAAAATTTATTTCTGGGTTATTTATAGTTTGAAATTCAAAATAACTGTCAATAAGAGACTTCTGACGGAATATCAGTATTTAAAATGATAATCTATTTTTAATAAAATGAGATAATTTAGACAGGCTATTGATTTTTTTTTAAACATAAAAATTTTCCTGTAGGGACACCCGGATGGCTCAGGAGTGGAGTGTCTTCTGCCTTCGGGTCACGGCATGATCCCGGGGTCAGAGATGGAGTCCCACATTGGGTTCCTTACAGGAAGCCTGCTTCTCCCTCTGCCTATGTCTCTGCCTCTCTGTGTATGTGTCTCTCAAGAATAAATAAAGTAAAAAATATTATTATTATTATTATTATTTTTTACCATGTAAGTGACTTTAGCACTCCTAAGACTCAGATGCTTGGTGGAGATGGGCACTTGGGACAAGGGCAAGAGCTGGCTGGTTGCTGGCTTGCTGCAAGACCAACTGGCCATCATCACCAGAGGGGACACAGGTATCAGAAAGGCCATCATGACCAAGATCTTGCAGCTGGGGTGTAATGTGGTCATTGCGTCACGTAACTTTGATTGACTAAAATCTACTGCAGATGAACTGAGCCCACCAGGCTCAGGTCACTCCCATAAAATGCAACATCTGCAAAGAAAAGGCGGTGAACAATTTGGTCAAATCCACCTTAGATATTTATGGTAAGATCAATTTTTTGTAAACAATGGAGGAGGTCAGTTCAGGTCTCCTGCAAAACACATCAGTGCAAAGGGATGGCATGCTGTGATCGAAACCAAATTGATGAGCACCTTCTACATGTGGAGAGCAGTTTACAACTCCTGGATGAAAGAGCATGGAGGATCCATTCTGAATAATATTATCCTGGTTTAAAATGGATTTCCAGGACTTGTGTATAGTGCAGCTGCCAGAGCAGGTGTTTACAATCTCACCAAATCCTTGGCTGTAGAATAGGCCAGAACGGAGTAAGGAGCAACTGTGTTGCCCCTGGCGTCATTTATTCCCTGACTGCTATTGACAACTATGGCTCTTTGGCAAAAGACGTATTTGGACGGTTAAGAAAATTCCAGCGAAGCAAATTGGAGTTCCTGAGAGATCTCCCTATTGGTCTGCTTCCTGCTGTCTCCTGTAGCTTCTCTTATCACTGGAAAATTGGTGGATGGGGATGGGGCCAGTCTTTGTATATGGGAGTATTTGATATACAACTGGCCTTAGCGAGCGGGGGATATTTCTGTTGTCAAAAGGATGAGGGAGTCTTTCAGGAATAAAGCCAAGCTATGGAAACTACATATGTTTTTTATCCCCAAATGTCTTAGTATCTCCAGAATGCCCTTTGGTACTTTAGAGTTATAATAATTTGTACGGAAAAATCACTTTCTGCCTTTTGAATGTTATCAGTTATGCCCAAGCAGAAACTATTCCTGAAATAAATGCATTCTTAAGCCCCAACCAATGTTGTTTAGCCTGTGTTTAAAGACTTTTTTATGAATGAAATTAACATACTTTATTTATTATTTTTTAAAGACTTTATTTATTTATTCATGAGAGACACACAGAGAGAGAGGCAGAGACACAGGCAGAGGGAGAAGCAGGCTCCATGCCGGGAGCCCAATGTGGGACTCGAACCAAGGATTCCAGGATCACGCCCTGGGCCGAAGGCAGGCACTCAACGGCTGAGCCACCCAGGTGTCCCTCTAGAAAATTATTTTTTCACGCTATACGTCCACCTACCAAAAAGTCCTATTCATTGTGCATCATGGATACATCAGGGATTGGCATCTCAGTAATCAGTATGGGCCTTACCCTCACTGGGTGTTTTATTGGTAGTGGATTTTTTTCTTTCCTATGTGATGCATCTTACAAATTCTTTTTTTTTTAAAGATTTTATTTATTTATTCATAGACACAGAGAGAGAGGCAGAGACACAGGCAGAGGGAGAGGGAGAAGCAGGCTCCATGCAGGGTGCCCGACGCGGGACTCGATCCCGGGCTTCCAGGATCACACCCCAGGCTGCAGGCGGCGCCAAACCGCTGCGCCACCGGGGCTGCCCGCATCTTACAAATTCATCTCTCTCAAAGCTATCCGATGTTTGTGAAGAGAGGAGCATTTTATTTTAAAGATTTTATTTATTCATGAGAGACACGGGGTGGGGGGGGAGAGAGAGAGGCAGAGACACAGGCAGAGGGAGAAGCAGGCTCCATGCAGGGAGCCCGACGTGGGACTCGATCCGGGGAATCCGGGATCATGCCCTGGGCCCAAGGCAGGCGCTCAACCCCTGAGCCACCCAGGTGTCCCTGAGACAGGGAAGCATTGTGGAGGGTTTGTTGCTGCTGGATTTGTGGGAAAGCTCTGAGAGTGGAGGTTGGAGGACGAAGAGTTAGCTGCCAGATTCTCCTGCTGCCTAAACCTTAACTGTGACAGGCAGTTTCCCTCACTTTGCTGAGCCACCTTTCACTGGAATCTTCTCCAAAGAAGCTCGTCTTTTTGTCTTAGCTATCTGTAGTCAACAATCTGGATACTGAAGACTAGATCCTTCTTTTTTTTAAGATTTTATTTATTTATTCATGATAGAGAGAGAGGCAGAGACACAGGCAGAGGGAGAAGCATGCTCTATGCAGGGAGCCCGATGCGGGACCCGATCCTGGGACTCCAGGATGGCGCCCTGGGCTGAAGGTAGGCGCCAAACCCCTGAGCCATGCAGGGATCCCCTGAAGACTAGATCCTTCAATAATACAGTGAGCTCTTGGGAGAGCTTCCTTTATTTATGTTCATCAGTTGGTTTTTGTTCTTGGGTCAATATTACTTTATGCAAATATCTGGTAAAGTTAGTATCTTTTAGCATTCTCTTATTTTGTTGTTTCTTCTAGATTAAAGTTATAATTATTTAGACAGATTACCAAAAATATTCTGATTATAACAATAAGTTAAGAATTTATATCTTTTCAATATTTGCTTTCTGCCCATTGACAAGTCTTTAGTTTTGTTAATTTTATTCCATTACATCAATAATTTGCTATTCTTAATTTTATTTCACATATTTATTATTAATGTCATCCCTAGTGATAGCCTGGTTAGGGTGTGGTTTCTTTCATGTGTCTAAGTTACTTTGCCATTGTACATTTACTATTCAGTTCTTGCTGGATATACTCAACATTCCCATCCAGTCACATCAATAAAAATATTCTTATTATATTAGCCTTTAAAAAATTTTTTTCTTTTAGCTTTCTATTGGTAAAAAAGATAGAATCATGACTCTCATATAGAGTTATAAAGTGAATATGTGAGGCAGATGTTCTAGCCAATTCAAAAGAAGAATCCAAACAGTGCAGTTATATGACATAAAGGGATGGTGAGATGAATTATGAATAAAGATAAAACTGCTTTTCCACAGGTGGAAATTAGCGGAAAGTCACTACCAGGCTAGATAGAATTATATATCTATCAGTTACCTACAACATACAAGGAGTTACAAAATCGCACAAAGATAATGAACAGGAATCTGAGCTGATAATCTAGAATCTGATAATCTAAAAGGGTATACATTATAAAGGATGCATAGTTTTCCACTGAAATACATGGGTTTTTTTCTCTTTTTCTTTTAATTGCTATTGAGAGCACCAGCATTACATGTCATATTGCATTGGCCACAGCTTTCCCAATGTTGATAGTGTGTATGCTTGTCCTAATTCAAACATCAACAAAATACTGATAGTGCTGCTCGTTCTGTCTTTGTTTCTCTTGGTTCTCATGATATGATCCGTGTCCATAGGTATAGTCACTTTGCCATTTCTAATTCTGATTAGTTCTTTTTCTCTTCTTTACAGTCTGCCTATTTTTCTCCTAATGCTGTTTTTCTGCTAATTATTTTATCTTCAAGTGCTCGTAATTATGCCCTTTCTTCTGCTGCCTTTGTGGTTGATTTTATTCTTATTAAATGAATTGTAGAGTTTATATGTTCGGTGTTCTTTAGTAATTGAAGAATCTGACTATGAATTTGCCTCTAACTAAAAACTTTACTTTACAGCAATGTCCACAATAGCCAAACTGTGGCAGGAGCCTCGGTGTCCATCGACAGACGAATGGATAAAGAAGACGTGGTCTATGTATACAATGGAATATTACTCAGCCATTAGAAACAATGAATACTCACCATTTGCTTCAACATGAATAGAACTGGAGGGTATTACACTGAGTGAAGTAAGTCATTTGGAGAAGGACAAACGTTATATGGTTTCATTCATTCGGGAAATATAAAAAATAGTGAAAGGGATTATAGGGGAAAGGAGAGAAAATGAGTGGGAAATATCATAGAGGGTGACAGCACATGAGAGACACCTAACTCTGGGAAACAAACAAGGGGTAGTGGAAGGGGCGGGGGGACGGGGGGACTGGGTGATGGGCACAGAGGGGGGCGCTTGACGGGATGAGCACTGGATGTTATACTATATGTTGGCAAATTGAACTCCAATTAAAAAATATACAAAACAAATACTTTGCTTTAGTCTCAAGAACTTTGATGTGTCCCTCATGCCAAAAGGGAAAGAACACTTTCTTCCCCTGCTTTTCTTTCCAGCATTTCCTTTTAAAAATTTGTGATCCTAATCTTCTTTGTTCTTTTCACACATATGTAATCTTTTAAAAAGCTGAACAAGCCTTTTGCCAGTTTTGCATTCTAGGTGTGTCTTTCTGGAGCCACCTCTGTGAAAGGTGAACACAGAGGAGTGTGGGGTTCTGTCTCCCTAACTCTGTGGAAGTTTTGTCCAAGCACTTGGCTCCAAGTTTTAATTTTTCCTTTGGACTAAGACAGTTGTATGTATGTAATGGATTGTTTCTGCCTAGCTATCTAAAAGGGTGAGATTTCTTTATCATTCCAATTTCTTTAGCTGAATGCCTGTGATAGGCATCATGGTCTGGTTTAATGCTTAATAACAAAACTTTCATTCTTGTCTACATTTTGTGAAGGGGTTGTACTGGGTTGACAGGAGATTTTTTTTAAAGAGTTATTTATTTATGATAGACAGAGAGAGAGAGAGAGGCAGAGACACAGGAGGAGGGAGAAGCAGGCTCCATGCTGGGAGCCTGACATGGGACTCGATCCCGGGACTCCAGGATCCCGCCCTGGGCCAAAGGCAGGTGCTAAACCGCTGAGCCACCCAGGGATCCCCTGACAGGAGATTTTATTTAATTATTTCTCCCCCCCAAAAAAAAATTTTATTTCTCCCAACAGTGTACTTTTTTAATTACTTTATTTATTTATTTATTTATTTATTTATTTATTTATTTATTTATTTATTTATGAGAGCCCAAGAGGGTGGTGGGGAGGGGCAGAAGAAGAGGGAAAGAGGGTCTCAAGCAAACTATATGCAGAGCGCAGAGCCTGGAGCCCTCTGCAGGGCTCAATCCCACAACCCCTGGGAGAAACCAAGAGTTGGACGCTCAACTGACTGCACCACCATGCAGCCCCCCAGCAGTGTCCTTTTGCTGTCTTAACAATCTGTGTGTTATGGTTGTTATTATCTAAAACTTATAAGAAAGTTAAAAGTCAATTTAAGTGATTGTCACGTTATATATACTCTGGTCCAAAATTTTGAAATCTTTTAAAGACATCTTGAGAAACATTTGTTGCTTTTATTTATTTATTTATTTATTTTGTTGTTGTTGTTGTTGTTGTTGTTGTTGCTTTTATTAAGGACCATCTAGTACACTTGTGATTGGGACCTTATAATCATGACGATTACATTTTTCAAATGGTTGTTACTGATACATACTAGCACCACTGATGTCTATATGTCAATCTTATGTGACACAACCTGGCTGAACTCTATTATTCTGTAGGTTTGTCTAGGATTGTCTTGGATTTCCTGTGTAAAGAGTCATATGATCTACATTTATTAGCACTTTTGTTTCTTCTTTTCCTGTTCTCATACAACCTTTTTCCTTGTAAAAGTGTGACAGGATGTCCAGTACAGTGTTGAATAGAAGCGGCGATATGACATCTGAGTTAGTCCAGGCCCCACAGGAACCAGATGCTAAGATAGGAAAATGTGCAAGGATTTTACTAGGGGAGTTGTCTATGAAGGAAAATGAGGAAGGAGCCAAGGAAGGCTTGGAGAGCTACAGATGGACATAGGCGATGAGGCAATTAGGGAGGCAAGGTGAGGTGGAAGTGTGCCAGATCCACCAGGCACTCTCAAGCAGGTTCAGCAAAGTCCTTGGCAAGTCCTCAAACCAAAGTGTCTCCCAGGAGCTAGTCTGTTGCACGCAGTCCTTGGTGCAGAGCAACACATGTGAGGTGTGGCCCTTGCTCCAGGCTGCCAGGGATTCTTGTGGGCAACAGGGTGGGCCCTGGATCAGTGACACTCCCTGAATTGGACGTGCAGGGTGCATCAGGTGTGCAGGATGTGAATGGTGGCTCTTATTTGACTTTAAAGGCAGTGTATATAGAACACCACTACTAAATATCAGGTTCAGGAATTTTCTTCCTATCCCTTACTTGATTTTCCTGTCGCCATTGACACAGTTAAATAATTAATGACATTAACCCTTCTTGCATTCCTGGTATCAATCATACATGATCATCTTTTTAAGAGAACGATTTGTCAGTGTTTCATTGTTTAGGACTTTTACATCCAGCTTCAAAAGTGAGGGGATCCCTGGGTGGCTCAGCGGTTTGGCAACTGCCTTTGGCCCAGGGCGTGATCCTGGAGTCCTGGGATTGAGTCCCGTGTCGGGCTCCTGGCATGGAGCCTGCTTCTGCGCCTCTCTCTGTCTCTCTCTCTGTCTCTCATGAATGAATGAATGAATGAATGAATGAATGAATAAATAAATAAATAAATAAATATCTTTATAAAAAAGTGAGATTGGCCAATAATTGCCAATATTCACTGTTCCTTAAAAAGGGACATATTATATTTCTCAGTTTTCTTGCCAACGCCATAATAGCATCATAGGAGTGGATTTCATAGCTTGATGAGATTACGAATGAATGTTTCCTGTCTCTGACTTCTATAGATTCTAGTTTTGTACTGTCCAAAAATGTAGCATGTAGCTACATGTAGCTATTAATTGAAATTAATTGAAATTAAATAAAACTAAAAATTGAGTTAGTCCCATGAGCCACATTTCAAGTGGTCTGTTGTCACATGTGTCTCATGGCTTTCACATCAGACAGCATGGGTCTAGAAAATCTCTGTCACAGCACAAAGATCTGCTCTGTAGCCTGGGTGGCCTAGGGAAGTGTAGGAAGAAAGCCTAGGAAGCCTAGGAAGAAAGGAGGGTTTAGGCCGTGGAAAGAATATAAGTGACCTGAAATTAACCTGATGCTTCATGAGTGAAGAAAGAAAACCTCCGGTTAAGGACCATCCTGCTAAAAGATAAAAGGGTCAACCAGGAAATTAAGGAAGAATTAAAAAGATTCATGGAAACTAATGAGAATGAAGATACAACCGTTCAAAATCTTTGGGATGCAGCAAAAGCAGTCCTAAGGGGGAAATACATCGCAATACAAGCATCCATTCAAAAACTGGAAAGAACTCAAATACAAAAGCTAACCTTACACATAAAGGAGCTAGAGAAAAAACAGCAAATAGATCCTACACCCAAGAGAAGAAGGGAGTTAATAAAGATTCGAGCAGAACTCAACGAAATCGAGACCAGAAGAACTGTGGAACAGATCAACAAAACCAGGAGTTGGTTCTCTGAAAGAATTAACAAGATAGATAAACCATTAGCCAGCCTTATTAAAAAGAAGAGAGAGAAGACTCAAATTAATAAAATCATGAATGAGAAAGGAGAGATCACTACCAACACCAAGGAAATACAAACGATTTTAAAAACATATTATGAACAGCTATACGCCAATAAATTAGGCAATCTAGAAGAAATGGACGCATTCCTGGAAAGCCACAAACTACCAAAACTGGAACAGGAAGAAATAGAAAACCTGAACAGGCCAATAACCAGGGAGGAAATTGAAGCAGTCATCAGAAACCTCCCAAGACACAAGAGTCCAGGGCCAGATGGCTTCCCAGGGGAATTTTATCAAACGTTTAAAGAAGAAACCATACCTATTCTCCTAAAGCTGTTTGGAAAGATAGAAAGAGATGGAGTACTTCCAAATTCGTTCTATGAGGCCAGCATCACCTTAATTCCAAAACCAGACAAAGACCCCACCAAAAAGGAGAATTACAGACCAATATCCCTGATGAACATGGATGCAAAAATTCTCAACAAGATACTGGCCAATAGGATCCAACAGTACATTAAAAAAATTATTCACCATGACCAAGTAGGATTTATCCCTGGGACACAAGGCTGGTTCAACACCCGTAAAACAATCAATGTGATTCATCATATCAGCAAGAGAAAAACCAAGAACCATATGATCCTCTCATTAGATGCAGAGAAAGCATTTGACAAAATACAGCATCCATTCCTGATCAAAACTCTTCAGAGTGTAGGGATAGAGGGAACATTCCTCAACATCTTAAAAGCCATCTATGAAAAGCCCACAGCAAATATCATTCTCAATGGGGAAGCACTGGGAGCCTTTCCCCTCAGATCAGGAACAAGACAGGGATGTCCACTCTCACCACTGCTGTTCAACATAGTACTGGAAGTCCTAGCCTCAGCAATCAGACAACAAAAAGACATTAAAGGCATTCAAATTGGCAAAGAAGAAGTCAAACTCTCCCTCTTCGCCGATGACATGATACTCTACATAGAAAACCCAAAAGTCTCCACCCCAAGATTGCTAGAACTCATACAGCAATTCGGTAGCGTGGCAGGATACAAAATCAATGCCCAGAAGTCAGTGGCATTTCTATACACTAACAATGAGACTGAAGAAAGAGAAATTAAAGAGTCAATCCCATTTACAATTGCACCCAAAAGCATAAGATACCTAGGAATAAACCTCACCAAAGATGTAAAGGATCTATACCCTCAAAACTATAGAACACTTCTGAAAGAAATTGAGGAAGACACAAAGAGATGGAAAAATATTCCATGCTCATGGATTGGCAGAATTAATATTGTGAAAATGTCAATGTTACCCAGGGCAATATACACGTTTAATGCAATCCCTATCAAAATACCATGGACTTTCTTCAGAGAGTTAGAACAAATTATTTTAAGATTTGTGTGGAATCAGAAAAGACCCCGAATAGCCAGGGGAATTTTAAAAAAGAAAACCATATCTGGGGGCATCACAATGCCAGATTTCAGGTTGTACTACAAAGCTGTGGTCATCAAGACAGTGTGGTACTGGCACAAAAACAGACACATAGATCAGTGGAACAGAATAGAGAATCCAGAAGTGGACCCTGAACTTTATGGGCAACTAATATTTGATAAAGGAGGAAAGACTATCCACTGGAAGAAAGACAGTCTCTTCAATAAATGGTGCTGGGAAAATTGGACATCCACATGCAGAAGAATGAAACTAGACCACTCTCTTTCACCATACACAAAGATAAACTCAAAATGGATGAGAGATCTAAATGTGAGACAAGATTCCATCAAAATCCTAGAGAAGAACACAGGCAACACCCTTTTTGAACTCGGCCATAGTAACTTCTTGCAAGATACATCCACGAAGGCAAAAGAAACAAAAGCAAAAATGAACTATTGGGACTTAATCAAGATAAGAAGCTTTTGCACAGCAAAGGATACAGTCAACAAAACTCAAAGACAACCTACAGAATGGGAGAAGATATTTGCAAATGACATATCAGATAAAGGGCTAGTTTCCAAGATCTATAAAGAACTTCTTAAACTCAACACCAAAGAAACAAACAATCCAATCATGAAATGGGCAAAAGACATGAACAGAAATCTCACAGAGGAAGACATAGACATGGCCAACATGCATATGAGAAAATGCTCTGCATCACTTGCCATCAGGGAAATACAAATCAAAACTACAATGAGATACTACCTCACACCAGTGAGAATGGGGAAAATTAACAAGGCAGGAAACAACAAATGTTGGAGAGGATGCGGAGAAAAGGGAACCCTCTTACACTGTTGGTGGGAATGTGAACTGGTGCAGCCACTCTGGAAAACTGTGTGGAGGTTCCTCAAACAGTTAAAAATATACCTGCCCTACGACCCAGCAATTGCACTGTTGGGGATTTACCCCAAAGATACAAATGCAATGAAACGCCGGGACACCTGCACCCCGATGTTTCTAGCAGCAATGGCCACTATAGCCAAACTGTGGAAGGAGCCTCGGTGTCCAACAAAAGATGAATGGATAAAGAAGATGTGGTTTATGTATACAATGGAATATTACTCAGCTATTAGAAATGACAAATACCCACCATTTGCTTCAACGTGGATGGAACTGGAGGGTATTATGCTGAGTGAAGTAAGTCAGTCGGAGAAGGACAAACATTATATGTTCTCATTCATTTGGGGAATATAAATAATAGTGAAAGGGAAAATAAGGGAAGGGAGAAGAAATGGGTGGGAAATATCAGAAAGGGAGACAGAACGTAAAGACTGCTAACTCTGGGAAACGAACTAGGGGTGGTAGAAGGGGAGGAGGGCGGGGGGTGGGAGTGAATGGGTGACGGGCACTGGGTGTTATTCTGTATCTTAGTAAATTGAACACCAATAAAAAAAAATTTACTTTCAGAATATGACCCATCAAACTAGTAAGTTATTAAGCTTTGAAAGATGCTGTAGTTCATAAGCCTGGTGGCAAGAAATCGAAAGGGATGGGTATAAACTAACTTGCTTTTTGCAATTTAACCATTACCTAAGCTGTTTATGTGTCAAAAGTAGTTTTGAATGACTTTTATCAGTTAGTTGTATAGTTCTGAGAGAGTATCAAAGATGTTATTCAAGTAGTAAGAGATAAGATTGGAGCTAAATTCTTGGAGCTTTGCTACAGAATGTAAGTCACTGATTTGGTCAGATCGACATTGTGGAGTCCTGAGAAGTGTGTGAGCTGGTAATTGTCATGGTCAGAACTCTGACATAGAAAGATCGACTTGGAAAAGCTTTCCTGACAACCACATGCTAGCCTGAGGGTGTTTTGATGTGTTTTAAACCTGTATCCATCTCACACCATTGTCTAATATTATTTTTGTGGCATGTGGCACAAAATTTTAATTATAATTATACTTCCACATTCCTTACCAATTTGATCATTCATTTCAGAAAATTCATTAACAGTGCTTATCATGAAGGCATACACTTAATTTTATTATTGATATTCATGTAGAGATCTAATAATAAAATGCAACAGGTGTGTGTTGGAAGGGGCTTTCCCCCCTTAGTTCAATGCTCAGCAGAATATCAGGAAAAATAAAGGGTGTGCTTTCTTGTTTCATGCCCAGCTAACTAACCAGAGTTCCTCTCTTAAAAGGCATACATAAGACCTTCGAGTGAGTTCCAGCACCTCTGTACACAGGCCAGAGATGATGGGAAAGTAAAGATTCTGCATCTTTTCATATGTGGCCTATGAATGAATGATTTTTAGGACTTGTCATAAAGTCCTTAAGAGATCTAGGTCAGATTCTTGAGGATTCTATGTGGTGCCAAAGATCATGAAGTTCAATAACATGTTAGTATTAGCAAGGATCAGAGACCACTCAGACAAGAGTGACAGCTGTGTCAATTACCACACAGGTAGGGTGGAGAAAGTATGGATAGAGTATCAAGAGTGGAATGGTATAGGTGAAGACCTGGGAGTTTGGAATCATATAAAACCTCATGAAATTCTTGCTCTCTGATCAGGTTAGACCTGACCCTTTCTTGACTTCATCAATGGCACAGAGGACAGTTTAGAGCAAACTTAAATCTCCTAACCCCTTGTATATATATATTTTTAGATTTATTTATTTGAGAGAGAGAGTGAGAGCATAGGAGCACGCTAGCAGGGGTGGGGGCAGAGAGGAAATCTCAAGCAGTCTCTGTGCTGAGCATGGACCCCAACACAGGGCTCAATCCCACAACCCTGAGATCATAACCTGAGCTGGAATCAAGAGTCAGATGCTTAACCGACTGAGCCACCCAGGTGCCCCTAACCTCCTCTATTCTATATTTAATTATCCAGGACAGGAGGAGACCTGATTATAGGAAAATCGTTTCTCTAACCATGGGATTAGGGAGATTTCTATTTTTGTCACCTGTCTTCTTCATTTAAATTTTATACAATGAACTTATGATTCTTTTATAAACAGGGGAGAGATTAATTCATTTAAGATTCCCTCTGTCACTTAGCATATATAAATATTTCAAAAGACTCAAAATTATCTACAAGTCGCTTAAGGCTACTATAATGTTAATAAATTCCTAGGGGCAACATTTTATTTTTTGAATAGTTTAAAATCATAACCTGGACAGAGTATACTGTGACAATACAAATGAAATAGCAAGCGATTTGGAAGCATTATTAATAGAATGTTTTACCTTGGAGGGAAAAGAAGAAAACTGTCTCAGAAACAAAATTAAACGATAGTAGGTACCAGAACTCTCCATTTGATTGAAAATTCTAAAATTTTGTGTTTTAAAATGTGATAAATTATCTGGCTCTTCAGAGACTCACCCAAACTATGCAATAGAACAGTTACTAGGCAATGAACTTAAAGATCCATGATTAATAGAAATGGTCTCTCTGTTTTGAGAAGAGGATGAAAACAGCATAGTTTGTACACTTGTAACAAGAACATTAATATTTTTATGAACGTACAAAGATCTAACCATTATCCCTAGTGTAGATTTTAGGCCTCATCTCGATTAATCTTCACCACAATCATATGAAGAGGTTATTTACTCCCTCCCTGTGTTACAGATATAGAAACTGAGGCTTAAAATAAATGAATGAGTTGCCCAAAGTAGGGCACAAATAGTTAAGGAGTACAAAAGGGATTTGAACCAGGCTCTAATTCTTGACCCCACTATCTAAATCACTATTATCACTTAAATGTGTAGGGGGAATTAGTAGATCAAAAAATATGTTTATTTACCATTATTTAGGATCTTAAAAAATCCATTCATAGTTGAATTGGTGACATTTCAGTGACTGATAAGTTGGAAACTCTCTGTAACTTACATGTTTACATATAAAAGTATTCATAAGTCAATGATTTGCATATGTTCTTTGCTCAAGTCATGTTTCTTCTGTGACTTTTTCTGATACTCCACTATTCCTTCATTTCTTAAAGAGTATCTCAAACTAGAAGTTCTTAAATGAAAAAAAAAGAAGTTCTTAAATGTTCTTTGAAAATAGACCTGTTTTAAAAGTTGTGTAAAGATTGGAATATTCTCCATGAATCTGTAAATATACAAACAAACATAAAAACACAGTGCTTAGAATATTTCAGGTGGTTTATGGCTCCCCTGAAATGACACATAACATATAACTGGTTTGCCCAAAACACCTTCCCAAATTATGTGAACTCCTTCCCTAAAAACTGCTCAGGTTAAAAATACATATCCATTCCTATTTTAATTTTCTACCTGGTCAAGATTGTCTTTGCCTTTCTTCTCATGTTATTGTCATCCATTGGTATAAAGATGTGAACAATGGAAAAGCATTAATCAAGATGAAGAAATAAGTATCTGAGGTCATCACCCTTGTTGCCAGACTCTTCAAAATGTATCCCTACTTTGTCAATTTTCTGAATATCTTAATATTATCAGCTGAATTGTATCTATCCAAAAATTCATTAGGCTGAGTCCTAAACTCCAGCACTTCAAAATGTAACATTTAGAGAAAGGGTTTTTAAAGAGGTAATTAAGTTAAAATGAGGTCATTAGGGTGGACCCTAATCCAAAATGAGTTGGTGTCCTTGTAAGAAAAGAAAATTTGGACACAGCCTAGTGCAGAGAAGATGATGTGAACAAAGATGGAGACGATGCCATCTATAGGAGAAGGAAAGAAGTCTCAGAAGAAAACACCCCTACTAACACCTAGATGTTGGATTTCTCAAAATTCTGAGAAAATAAATAAACTTTTTTTATTTTAGTGTCAGCCAGTCTGTTATGACAGCCCTAACAAAATAATCCACTTAACAATTGATCTTTATGTCTCTCATTATAAATACAGTTATGAAAATTCTTTTTTGGATAACCAAAGCTCAGTGTTGAACTAGATAATAAAAGTTTGGTAGCTGTCTTTTTTGTGTTAAAGGATGATTTACTTCCCTCATTTCCTAGGCTTCAGATCTTGTACCTGATAGGATATTGAGCCTGAAGTATTTAAGGTTGTAATAAGCTTTAGGTGCTGAAATGCTTAATACTACTACAGAGAAAGTATCATAGTGGGACATTTTTCAGTGCTAATTTTGAATAGGAAATAGTTTTTTTCCATTGAAGATTTTTAAATAGGACTATCATCAATCTCTGGGCAGAGGATGCTGATCAGGACTGCGGAAACCCCGTTGGCCAAGAGCACAGAGAGGAACAAAGGCTAAAGCTTCATGTAGACATTCTTGACATCAGCCAAAGAGCTAGCATCCAGAATTTTGAAAATTATATTTGAATGTAGCAAAAACCTTTCTTACAAATTCCTCTCAAAAATTGTGCTAAAAGGGAGAAAAAATAAGACAAAATCAGAGGAGACACAGCATAAGAGACTCTTAACTCTAGGAAACAAACAGGGTTGCTGGAGGGGAGGTGGGGGGAGATGGAGTAACTGGGTGATGGGCATTAAGGAGGGCACATGATGGAACGAGCACTGGGTGTTATGTGCAACCAATGAATCACTAAACTGTACCTCTGAAACTGATAATACACTATATGTTAATTAATTGATTTTAAAGAAAATAAAAAATAAAGTTATTTAAATTCCCCCCAAAAAATTGTGCTAAAAGAAAAATTTGCTGTAGCAAATGCCTCTAGGTAAGTTATGCAAGTGTAAACCAAGTATTTACCTCTCATAAAAGACTGGCAGATAAACAGACATCTGAAATAAATAGTAATGAACATGGCAATGTGTGATTCACAAGAGACAGAAGATAAATCTACTTCAGCATGGAAATATTTGCTTAATAACACTGGTTAAGGGGTATCATCTAATTTCAAGTAAGGAAAACCAGACTCATAACAAAATCTATTTATATCCTTGATGTGTTATTACATATATATCTGAGTTTTAAATAATATATAATTGTCATTAAAGAGGATGGCAAAATTATCTTCTCACATATTCTTAAAATCCCAAGACACCTTCCAAATATCATAAGAAGATGTCAACATTCTGTCTTGACCATGAAGGCTTGTGCCCATACACGGCAAAATCAGATAAGCAGACTTCTTCATGGATTCATATCTTGACAAATGAGATAGACAAAGCAGGGGGAAAATCACTAAATGCCTGAATATGCCTCTGTGGAATCTGGAAATAACCACTGTCAATTTCATAGAGAAATGGCCCTGTATATTATAGAGGTAATTTTATTAATGAATTTATTTTCATTAACGTTAATGAATAACTTTGAGAAGCAAAATTTACTCTCCTGTCTCAGAAAATAATGTGCATCATTGCATATTCTGGCTTTACTTAATATTTTGTGCTCTTGAACATTTTTTCTCAACTTTTCACAGTAAAAGTTCTCTACAGTGGAAAATCCGATCAAGTTTCAGTTCAGTAACCAAGTTCTCCCATTCTGATCATTTCACCTTGCTCCTAGATGTACTTTCAACTCACTTCTAATTGCGTAAGAACTCCCACATTTCCTACCAACATATCTGTGTTTAATCACAATAATGTGATTGTTAGGCCCTTAAAAACTTCAATTTGTGATTTCTTTTTAAGCTTCTTACAAATGCAGATAGGATAATGACTTGAATTAACCTTCAAAATAAGATTTAAACATTTTAGAGTAAAGTTTATTTTTTATACATTTGAATGAGACACAATGACATTTTATTTTTCTAAAGATTTTATTTATTTGACTGAAAGAGAGCGTAAGTAGGTGGAGAGGGGTAGGGAGAAGCAGACTCTCTGCTGAGCCGGGAGCCTGATGCAGGGCTTGATCCCAGGACCTTGAAATCACGACCTGAGCTGGAGGCAGATACTTCACCAACTGAACCACCCAGGCTCCCGGAGACACAAAGACATTTTAGACAAAGCCTGAGCAAGCACTAATTTTGGCATAAATACTTTACAGTCAGTCTGAATTTGTTAAACATTTCAACTATCTCAACTTAAAGCTGAGAATTTCCCTGTCCACAACTTAGGAATGTAGTTTTTTTGCAAGTTTAAAGGAAAAAGGGTAACAATTTTTTACCAATAGCCAAAGAAGGAGGAGGATGTCGAGGATGGAAACAGTGACTAACACATACTTTATATTTATTACATGCTAAACATTATTCTGACATTTATAAATATTAAGCCATTCTTTCCTCTCAACAGCCCTGTGATGAGTAACTTCATTATTTTCCTTTTGGAAAAGAGGAAACTGAGGGAAAGAAAGACTTAATAGCCTACTCAAGTTCACAGCAAGAATAGAACAAGAAATCCTCTCTATTCCCAAGAAAATCTCTCTCCAGTGCCCTGAGATATCCTCTCTTCAGCTCCTTCTGCAGGATCTGCTCTCGTGAAACTCACTTCCCTTAGTATAGTGTCAAAGTCAAATCCCCTTACTATGAAAATGTCATTAATTGCAGAGTGAATCATAAAGGTAATAAGTTTTTCAGGAAACAAAAATAAGAGAAATAGCTAGCAAGTTTCCTTTGACAACAATTTTAAAATAATCTTGGTTTATGAAAAATTTTAAATGTAAAACCATGTGCAAAAAAAATGATGCAAGTCACATTTTGTATTTCCAGATTTCTTAGTGAGAAAAAATACGGGAAACTGTTGCTCTACTAGCTATTTGAATTAAGCTGCCATTTTGATTAATCAGGAAATTTCCAATTTCTTAGTACTTATTAAAAAGGACAGGACAAAATGGCAGAGACGAGGAAAGGAGGAAGGAAATGAAGAGGGTGAGAAGAAGAGGAAACTACATCAAGTTCCCAGGGGCTTCCCATTTCTGTTGCACAATAATCAAATTATACCATAATATTCAGAGTCATAAAGAAATAGTGACAACATAAAATCTTTTTTAAAAAAGGGGGGAGGGCAGCCTGGGTGGCTCAGCAGTTTGGCGCTTGCCTTTGGTCCAGGGTGTGATCCTGGAGACCTGGGATCAAGTCCCACGTCGGGCTCCCTGCATGGAGCCTGCTTCTCCCTCTGCCTGTGTCTCTGCCTCTCTCTCTTCTGTGTCTCTCATGAGTAAATAAATAAAATCTTAAAAAAAAAAAGAAAGAAACAGTGACAACAGTAGCAATATCTGAGAACTATTTGAATGATGACTCAAAACTAACAAAACTGAACCCTTAAGACAGACATACTCATGACTACATTAAACACTGGGTTACCATATTCTGTTATCTCTGGGGTGTGAGTGTGTGTTTTCATAACTAAAACAATATTTTCCTGTGAATTCTCCAGCTCTCACACATCAGTAAAAAGTTACTTTACTTAACTTTGGTGAAACCCAACTTTGCTTGGGGAGGCTGCTGGGACAACTCAGACTTTTTTTGAGCTTTAATGTTCAGGAAAAGTACTACTGACAATAGGTTATCTTATTCTACCCAATGTCTTTTCCTATTCAAACACTTCAAAACAATTCTCAAACTCTACCCACTACTCCCCCAACACACACACACACACACACACACACACACACACACACACACACACACATTTCTTTTGGGGAACTGTTCCTCCCACACCATCCATACTCATGTCATTCTGGCAGGGCTTCTAATCATTTTATCATATTCATTAGCCATTGTAGTTATTCCAGAGTTTGGGCTGATGTCTCAAGAAAGAAAGATCTACACCCCTTACCCCACATTTTTTATACTGATTCTGAGAAGGATGTTTTCTGTGTAAGGTCTGAGGCTACCTAATTGTAACAATGCAAGTTCCGGGCTATGTGCATCCATTTCTTCCCTTCCACCTGTTTCATATAGAATCATCTGTCGGCAGTAGAGAAGTTAAAGGATGAAAAGAGTTTAGGGGCAAAAATATTAGTCAACTGCCCTAAATTAGAGGGCACACAGCTCTCCACAAAGTACCTTCACTCTTGACACCAACTGTAAACTCTCGGTTTTGAAAACCACCCACATTTTGGGGGATGCACAGAATTCATAGGATAGGATTCTCACAGTTGTGTTTATTTATTTTTATTTTTTTTATTGGAGTTCAATTTGCCAACCCAGTGCTCATCCCATCAAGTGCCCCCCTCTGTGCCCGTCACCCAGTCACCCCCACCCCCTGCCCACCTCCCCTTCCACCACCCCTAGTTCGTTTCCCAGAGTTAGGAGTCTCTCATGTTCTCTCCCTTTCTGATATTTCCCACTCATTTTTTCTCCTTTCCCTTTTATTCCCTTTCACTATTTTTTATATTCCCCAAATGAATGAGACCATATAATGTTTGTCCTTCTCCGATTGACTTATTTCACTCGGCATAATACCCTCCAGTTCCATCCACGTCGAAGCAAATGGTCGGTATTTGTCGTTGCTAATGGCTGAGGAATATTCCATTGCATACATAGACCACATCTTCTTTATCCATTCATCTTTCGATGGACACCGAGGCTCCTTCCACAGTTGGAAAGGAGCCAGAGGGCAGCCCTGGTGGCTCAGCGGTTTAGCGCCGCCTTCAGCCCGGGGCCTTATCCTGGAGACCTGGGATCAAGTCCCACATTGGACTCCCTGCATGGAGCCTACTTCTCCCTCTACCTGTGTCTCTGCCCCCCACCTCTGTCTCTCATGAATAAATGAATAAAATATTTATAAAAATCTTTTAAAAAGGAGCCAGATTAATATCAGCTAAGGAAGAAGTGCATAGGACAGAGTCCAGAAAGGTTACAAATGAAGGGTTTCTGTTGTCCTAAGCCCCAGAATCTGGATGCATTACTCTTCTGGCACAATGTTTGACAAGATGCACAGAGAATTGCCAACCAGGCAAGCTCACCTGGGCATCAGTATTGAATTTTTTTGGATCCTCATTATGTAGGCATGATTGACTGTCCATGTGGGTGATCTCAATCTCCAAGAAGACTACACTATTATTACCTAAAGCCCCTCATCCTCAACATACACAGCAACTCACATTGTTGGTCATCCTGGCATGGCCACCCCCACCCTAAAACTACACAGGTGTGTTCCACCTCCACCTTAAATCACATTTCTAAGGCTACTCATATGATCCCCAGCAGATGAAGATATTCCTCTCAGGCATACATTCCAAGAGCCCAGTTATTACTTCCCAGAAACTGAGGACAAAGGCCAGACTTCTCTTTGGGCAAGGCTAAATTGTTTATTACCTAGAGGCCCACATACAGTGAGAAGTGAGAGAGAGAAGCAGAGAAAGAGAGCATTTTGGGGGTTCTGTATATCAGTGCTTAAAGACCGTACTACTTCTATCATTCCAAGTTACATGTCAGCAAATTCCCTAAACAAGTCTCAGTTGGGTTTCTTTTATTTTTGAACAAAAAGAAAGAGAAAGGAAAAAGTAGAGAAGGAGGGTATTTAATTGTAATCAAAGGTTACTGTGACATCCCTGCCCAATAATGGTATTTTAATATCTTTTCAGAAAGTTATTGTATAGTTGTCTGTCTGATGTACAAATAGCCATAACCATAAAACCAGTTAAGAAATATCTTGCATATAAGTTAAAAAGTGAAACAGAAATGAACTCCATAGATTTATTCTCATTATAAGAAAATAAAGTGTTAGCTACTCTTATCCATTGGACATTCCTCAGTATTTCTACCCAAAAAGTCAAGATTTCCCTGAATGTTATAGAGTCCTCCATGCTCCCAATAACTGAGCAACTGAAAGAATCCTAACCACTCATTGACCAGGTACCTCTTTACTGTTATGTTTATGGTCACATCACAGTGATGACGTGTGGGAGTGGAAAAGCACCAAAGGACTTTAGAGCCATCCTAACTGGAATGCCTGAGAATACAAAGTTCGCTTTTAATCAGGGTTGTGTGTGTCAATCACCCGAGGAGATTCTGTAAAGTGCATATTCTTTAGGTTGCACTCCAGACTTTTTAAGTCAGTGGACATATGTGTGCTGGTAAAGCTCACTCAGTAATTTCACTGTCCTCCTCAAGAACACCTGCCAGGTATTAACTGATTTTTCTCTATGTAGGCATCTCAGCAGAGATACAGAAAAACTTCACTGTGGGACCAGGGGCACTTTCAAAAGCAGTAAGTGACCTAGTGGCCAGTGTGTTGTAAGCCTTCAACAAATGTGTCTTATAAATGAACAGATAATATATAAGGAAGTTATATGCCATTATAGGGTCATATGTCATTTATCTATCACAAGCTCTATTATGAATTTCCTTAATACACAAGCAAACAATAGAATTATTGGTGCTGCCAGGTGTTTTCATCAAATCTAACGCTGGCTCTAGGATTGGGATCCTCTTCTCAAATGTTTGCATCCACAGAACATTCGAGACTCTAAGACACCTTTCAGTTCCACCTATATTCACTAATTATTCACTGTGTGTGATGTAAGGTAAAAGGACCTAGTGGGACAGGGTATGGGGTGACACAGAAGGCTTAAAGTTATAGGGCAGAGTCATGACCTCCAAGGTTTAAAGTTACAGGGCAAAGCCATGATCTCCAAGGAGCTTCCAAGGAAATCTCCAATTTCCTTCCACTGCCTGTGTCCACCCTTGCTAGATCGAGTCTGGCCTGGATAGAAAGCAAAGGGTTTATTTCCCAAAACTTCAGTGTTTTGATCCAGGAAGTGATGGTGGAACCACTTCTAAGTGAGAAGGCCAGGGTTGCTCGAATTCACCTAAGTGCACTGTAGTAGACAGAAAAATGGCTCTTCCAAAAATACCGATGTCCTAATTCCTGGAACCTGTGAATATGTTAGTCTACAAGGCAAAAAGAACTCTGACAATGTGATGAAGTTAAGGATCTTGACTTGAGAAGATTATCCTGAATTATCCAGATACTTCAGAGAGGCCTAAAATAAACACAAGGATCTTTATAAGAGGGAAGCAGCTGGAGGAAAGTACAAGAAGATGAAAGGATGAGAGCAGAACTTTGACTAATTAACTTGGAAGAGGCAGGAGGGGTAATGAGCCAAGGGACACAGACAACCTCTAGAAGGTAGAAAAGGCAAAGAAACAACTTCTCTCCTGGAGCCTCCAGAAGGAACACAGTCCTACCGACACTTGCTTTTACTCCCATAAAGTTTGTTTTGGATTTCTGATTTTTGCAACTGTAAGATAATAAGTTTGTGTGGTTGGAAGCTCTTAGTTTCTGACATTCTGTTTTGGCAGAAATTGCAAATCAATCCACTTGCACAAACTCAGTCTTTAGAGCAAGAGGCCCGAAGTAGTATTCCACACTTTGAGGAAGCCCTAGGATGCCTGTGACCCTTCCAGTGTAGAACGTTGGGCCATGACGGGCACTCATTTATACCACTTGTAGGAAAATAACACCCTTTTAGTTTACACTTCTTCTCTCTCCCTCATTCCATATTTTCTTCTATTAACCAAAGCAGCAGAACAGTGAACAGCATGTGTTTGGTTTGTTTCCCGGTGATGTTTTGCCCACCATTCACTGGCCATTCTTTATTTTTATCTTCTTTAAGGGAAACGCTCCTCTTCAACTTCTGTCTGTGTTCTCAAGCTGCTGCCAGTCCTGCTATAAAGCTCCAGAGATAGGCACATGATTCCGTGTGTGTATAATCAGAACATTCTGTACCTTGGCCTATAAGGATGGTAGGGATTAGCATGTGATCCCACTTAGTCCAGGGAAAATCGTCCTTAGACTTTTAGCTGGTGCCAAAGGAAGACTGCAGTGCTCAGGTTGCCAGGGACTTTCTTTATCCCTTTCTGAGAAATGAAAGTCATGCCAGGAAAAACCTGGGAAAAAGACAGGGAGCAGGAGACAGAGAAACAGAGAGACTGAAGCTCAGGTGCCAGCTGTGTCCAGACAACAGCACGTCTTTGAACTCCAAGTTAGGAACCTCAAAATTCAATTCCTTTCTTGGATTAAACAAATGCTGAATGTAGGTTTTGTCATTTGAATGGCGTGAGACTGACTAACACAAGTGATACAAGTGCCCTCAGATCACAGCCGTGGAAGGCAGGTTCAGGGCACAGCTGTATCTCAGGAAGTGCAAAAGATGCCAGTTTCTCCATCTTTGGCTTCAGCCTTCATGGAAATAGTCACAGGCATCCCTTCCACAAATGAGCAAGCACTTATTCATTGATGCCTGAAATTTCTTTACAGAATGAGGAGTTTTGCTAAACTAGAGATAACAGCTTATCATTGAACACCATGAGAGGGGAGAAATTTTTTTTTTTGAGGTCACACAAGAATTCTGTTTATTATGATAGCAAACACATTCATGGCATTTGACAAAACTCAGAAGTATCCCTGTGAGATGGTTTCAGATCTATGAAACTAACCCAGCCAGGATGAAGTCTTCACTTAGGGAAAAAAAGAGAAAGAAAGAAAGAAAGAAAGAAAGAAAGAAAGAAAGAAAGAAAGAAAGAAAGAAAGAAAGAAAGAAAGAAAGAAGGAAGGAAGGAAGGAAGGAAGGAAGGAAGGAAGGAAGGAAGGAAGGAAGGAAGGAAGGAAGGAAGGAAGGAAGGAAGGAAGGAAGGAAGGAAAAATAATAAACAACCAAAAGATACACTTCACATAATAGCAAAATATAAAAATAGAAGCAAAGTGACAGAATGAAAAACACCGCAAAGCAATGGATTTAAGAAACTCTGATTCTATTCATCTCCCCCATTGAGAATGGTCCTCTTTGTCCTCTCATAGTTGTAAATGTAAAACAGGTGGGAAAATAATTAAAGAAAGGCCTTGCAA
Organism: Canis lupus baileyi; assembly: GCF_048164855.1. NCBI lineage: Eukaryota > Metazoa > Chordata > Mammalia > Carnivora > Canidae > Canis > Canis lupus. The sequence continues at coordinate 20,847 of NW_027326445.1, read as the reverse complement.
GACTTCTAGGAGGTTAAAAGGAATTACTGAAAAAGTGTTCAAACACTTTATAAATAGTATTAACAAAAATATCTACTTTATTAGGCTTTTTGTCTTCCTTCAGTGAAGGTGTCCTTTGAAAATCACACTGAAAAAAAAAATAAAAAAAAAATAAAAAAATAAAAGAAAATCACACTGATTCTTAATACTGTTCCAGATTCTTAGCTAGAGAGATGTTAGCTTTCCTCCAGAGCAACAGTCCCGGGGCACCCGATAACTCTGCTGAAGAAGGATGACATCAGAACTGAGAGGGGAGAAATTTATGGAGATTTCATTAATGTCGCCAACATGACTTTATCATTCAAACTTGGACGCTTTGGAAATGAAAAGGGACACTAATCATCATCATGGCAATACAGTCAGGCGACAAGCGTCCTGGGGTACAGGCTATGGTCCTCCTACCCAGAAAGAGAATGGCATGCAAATTGCTTTTTGTGTCAGAGGCTTGAGTTCAAAACCTGCGTCTGTAACTGATGGGTTGTGGGCACTTTTATTCCCTCATTTCAAAGGAGTGGAGATAAAACTGCCTTAAATGTTGGTGTGAGGATGGAAAGCTCTTACTGAAGTGCTTACCAGCCACGAAGCCTTAGGCCGATTATTTTTCTCCTTATTAATTAAAATCTGAATTTATTAGAAGAAGGGTGGGTACTTCAGAGAGGAACTGAGACAACAGAGGATGAAAGGTGGTCCAGGGCTGCTCTAAACACCTGCTCAGCACAGATGTCTTGCCCGTGGCCCCTGTGGCCTCTCTTGAGGGCAGAGGGTGCCACCTGGAGGCTTCGCAGGTACACGAAGCTGCATTGGCACAGCTACCATGTCCCCAAAATGGGGCATTTTGTAGCAATCCCATCAAAGGAATTAATCGTTGAAACATGGGCAGTGTGCTCAGCGCCAACTGCAGGGAACTCTGGCACCGTTCTGACCCATTTAAATGTGATGTGATCATCTCGAGAAAGCACCTCTCAGCAAGTCTCTGATTGCACTTTCATCCTCTTCACTAAGGTGCAAACCCCAGCTCTCCAGCCTGTAAGCTGTAAAACACTGTCTCCTAAAGTAAGGGCATATCAGAACTGTTAGCAGAACATACTGCGTTCCGACTTCAGTTCAACATCTGGCTCCCTAATTAGCCTGCGAACATTATTCGCCCTTAAAACCTTTGTTTCCTCAGCTATAAGGTGCAAATAACAGTAGTCCCTATCTCATAAATTGTTACGAGGATGAATGGGATCCTGGATCTAATGCAGGCAGCACACCACCTGCCTAATGGAACCCGTGCTCGGTGGCTGATTATTTTCTTTCCGGGGTCCCTCCCAGCCAAAACCTTCTATGTGTAAAATAATTTCATCTAAGCTAATACAGTGGAATTTATCTAGTTTTTACAATTTTTGTGGCCATTGGCTTAACAAGCCCAGCTTGCTCAACAGAATTCTCTTTTTTATTTTTCCTTCTTGGCTGACTTGATGTGTTAGCTTGTCAACTGCTGACGTACAGACTCATGACCTGCACCCCTCAGGACAACTATTTAGCATTGGAGCAAACCTAATTATACAACTAAGCTCAAATAAAACATCCAAGGAGAAGCCCATCTGCCTCCAAATAATCTCTGCCTCTTAATTTCATGCAGATCAGAATTTACAATGGAAATGAGATCAGTGCCTTGTGTATTTTTAGTTCAGATTGTCCAAATGGTATATTTCTTTGGATTTAGCATGTACAGTATTTTAAACAAAAACAGTTATTTAATAGAAGAGTTCAAATTTCTTAATGTAGCTGCTCCTTTCAGCTGCTATAAAATAAGAAATTTTAATTATACGATGAAACATTTTCATTAGGAGCATCTTAAAAATATCTTTTCCAGTATAAAAGTTGTCTATTTGTGCTATTTCATCTCATTGCTCACTATTGAAAATTATTTGAAGTCTAATTCAAGTTACGTAACTTAAAATAGGTTGAAATAGTGAGTCAACGGGCAGCCCGGGTGGCTCAGCGGTTTAGCGCTGCCTTGGGCCCAGGGTGTGATCCTGGAGACCCGGGATCCAGTCCCATGTAGGGCTCCCTGCATGGAGCCTGCTCCTCCCTCTGCCTGTGTCTCTGCCTCTGTGTGTGTGTGTGTGTGTGTCTCATGAGTAAATAAATAAAATCTAAAAAAAAAAAAAAGAAATAGTGAGTCAAAAAATATGAGGACCCAATTCAAGCTATTTAGATTTTTTTTTTCCTTTTTGCTCTAGCCCCCACTATTCCATCACTCAACATTGATTGAGCAATTAGTGTGTTCGATCTTATGGAGTTGGGCCTGCAAGGTTCCTTGTAAGCATAACTTTTAAAAGCATAACTTTTCGTTTAAAAAGTGGGAAGGAAAACAACACAAGAAATTTCAGCATTATTTTCATCTTTTCTGTTACATTTACTATATGGAGCAAACCAGTGATCACAATTTACTCAAAATATGAAAGAATTTCTGTAGTTTTTAAAAGTGTAGAGACAAAAGCTAATCTTTTCAAATAAACTAAAAAAGAGAAAAATCAAGGAAAATTTGTCTCTTAAGAGAGAAAAGCCCTGCAGATACACAGAACTATCCATTTAAACTCAATTTCAGAAACCCATATAAAAATGGAAGATCTGAAATTTTGAAAATTAACTCAGGCTAAGGATGCCTTTTTTCTGGGTTAATTATTTCTTTCTTTCTTAGATATGTTTAAAAGCTAACTATACAGAGCTTAATAAATATATGTTGTTTGTGCAAGTACTTTTCATTTATGTCCATCTGACTATGCCTTATTGTACATCCACCCCAAACCTGACATTAACCTAAGAAAGATGAAACTCTAGTGGTTAGCGGAAAAAACCCAAACTGACCAAGAAATGGGTGGAACTACCATCTAATGAGAGACCATAACGGATAGAAAGAATGATGACGTAAGCATGATGCAAAGTCTATGAAGGCCTTATGAGCCCTATGATCACATAGTAAGACAACTGACATTTGACTGTTTGGAGAACACCTGGTATTATAAAAGGCGTTGATTCTGAAGTCAAGTTATAAAGGTTACACTCCTAAGGCCCAGATTAATTAGAAGTCTATTCTAAACAAGTTGTTTGACTTTGTTTGACCTCAGACACCACTTACATCAGTCAGTCGGGGTAGCTTTCTTTGAATTTTAACTCAAGGAACAAGGAGGGATTTAACTGTATCAAAGAGAAAAAGCAGCGGTGTTCTGAGGCCATTTACAACCTCTCTAGATGACATAAACTAGAGCAAATGTGCTGTTCCACAGTGGATCCCATGGTGGTTCTCTAATAAACCATTCAGTCTAGCAAAGCATATGTATTGATTAGGATGGAAACTGAATACAGAATACGGAAGTCATGGATGTGAACATTTTATGAGAACAGTGGGCCACTCCCAAAGACATTTCCCCAGATGTCTAGGATAATTGTTGGTTGTTTGTCATGAGAAGACTGACCTATACTTGTAAAACATACCAGCAGATACAACTTAGTGCTCGGCAAAATTCCAGAGTCCACTGTAATGCTGTTGTCATTTGTAAGCTTGTATTCACGTGACACTCCTGCTGTTTCCCGTAAGAGTCTTTCTGACTCTTTGGATGAGACTCAAATCCAATTATGTCTTCAAATAGCTGCCCAGTGGCTGTATCTGAAGAAGAAAAATCCTGCAAAATCATTTCTACACACAGTGGCTGCTATAAAACACAAAACTCCCATTCCTCTGATTTAAATTAGAATTTCCATTACTTTGTTCTCAACGTATAAATTTCCAGATTTTACCTAATACTGTGGCAGCTTTAAAATATACTTTACTTTTCTCATATGTCACCTAGGACTTACTTATGTGATCCCTAAGAAAAGGAGAGTATGTGAATGTAGCTGTATATTGCATATTTGAAAGTTGCTAGGAGAATAAATCTTAAAAGTTTCTCATCACAAGAAAAAACAGTATGCACCTCTGTATGGAGAGGGATGTTAATGAGACAGGATGGTAATCGTTTCACAATATTTACAAATATCAGTTCATTATATTCTACATATGAAACTAATCTAATGTTGTATGTCAATTACATCTCAATTAAACAACAACAACAACAACAACAACAAGGAGTACGGTTGATTTGAGCACCCTTCCCATTGCTTCACTGCTCACCAGTTACCCTCCTGACTCACTCGAGCCAGCACACTGTACATCAGTGTCTCCGATGAAAAAATAACCATCCGCAGCAATATAACAATTGAGAAGGTGACTTATCCCATTTCAATTTAAAGAACTGTCTTTCACGGGCACCCGGCTGGTTCAGATGGTGAAGTCTTTGTCTTGGGCTCAGGTCAGATCTCCGGGTCCTGGGATTGAGTGTAGGGTCAGACTCTGTGCTCAGCAGGGAGTCTGCTTCTCCCTCTCCCTCTGCTGCTCCCTGGGCTCATTCTCTCTCTCTCTCTCTCTCTCCCCCAAATAAATAAATAAAATGTTTTACAAAAAAACTGTCTTTTAAGCAGATCACAGCTTTTCTCTGAAATACTTTTTTAAAGGCCCTGAAAGAAAACAGTTGAATGAAGCAAAAATAAAGTGTGGAAAACGGTTGTAAGAATAAGGAGGATAAAGTGTTAGTTCCTCTTCTCCAATTGTTTTAGTTCACTCCTTCATTCTCTATATCCCTACTGCCAAGCCAAACAGAAAAAACAAAAAATAAAAAATATTCCAGGAAATCTACCTCCCCAGAGCCATGTGCTCTGAAGAAACACTAAAATGTTTAGTTTTGTGCAAGAAAACATGAATGAACAAAATTTTTCAGTGCTTCTATCACAATGGCACCATGACATTGTACATCCTTGCCCTTACATCTAGAAATTCCTCTACTACCACGTCCACGAGCAAAGACGTTCCACCTTCAGAACTCAAACATTCAGTATCTCTTCTAGAAATGAGTTCTCAACACTCCATCAGGGTTTTCCAGGGCAATAAACTGACTGTGTTCACCCCCAGATCCATATGTTAAATCCTCACACCCAATGTGATGGCATTTGGATGCAGGGCTTTTGAGAGGTGATTAGGTTTTGAAGGCAGAGCTCTCAGGAATGGAATTAGCGCCCTCATGAAAGAGGCCCCAGAGAATGACCTTGCCACTTCCAACCTGGGAAGACCCAACAAAAAGGGAGCTCTCTGTGGACCAGGAAGGTGGACACACCAACCAACAAATCTACAGGTGCCTGGGTCACCAGAGACTTGACAAAACAAATTTATTTTGTTTGTAAACCACCTAACCTAGGTATATTGTTATAGCAACCTAAACAGATTAAGACCAGCAGTGAGACTAGAACTACTCATTTGGGCATCTTCAATCATAGCATTTGTATTATTTTATTAAAATAATACATTCATTGTTATCTCTCCAACTAGATTATAAACTCTTGAGTAGTTTATCTTACCCATTTTTTCTACCCTAGAGTTTTACACTATACCTGGCATGGAGTTGGTATTCCATAATTATAGAATAAATTATACCCCAAAATGCGGTGAAACCATCATAATGAGCAAATTTATATTCAACTTTTTATATATATTTTTTATTATTATTTATGATAGTCACAGAGAGAGAGAGAGAGAGAGAGAGAGAGGCAGAGACATAGGCAGAGGGAGAAGCAGGCTCCATGCACCGGGAGCCCGATGTGGGATTCCATCCTGGGTCTCCAGGATCTCGCCCTGGGCCAAAGGCAGGTGCCAAACTGCTGCGCCAACCAGGGATCCCTATCCCTATATTCAACTTTTTAAAAGTTTTTTTCAAAACTCATGAATTGTAAACATCTTCAAGGTCCTTTAGTTCTACCCTTTGTGTTATACACAAGAAATTTGAGGCCAAGAAAATGTACATGATTTGCTAATGGAATACTCCTGTTTGGGATTGATCTCCATTAACTACTACACCACATTTTCTTTCCCCTTGTCATTAGATTTGGAAAATCCTTAAAATAATATGGAAATTAAAATCTTTTTGTCATTTTTTAAGAAATATTTTCTCATTAAAAATGAATTTTTTGAGAGTTTACCAAGAGCAAAGTACTAAACTAATCCCTAAGAAGTGAATGAAATGAAAAAAGTATAATAATCCATTGTCCCTGAGCTCAAAGCAGTAGTCATCATTGTGGCTGAATAAAAACTCTGCTTTGACTTGTATGCTGGTTTCTCTATAGCCATTATTGTAGTAACTAAGGGAAATTATCTGGGCATTTCTTCTTATGACATCCTTAAATCAATGTCATCATGTTTACGTGTCATAAATGACATAGCTATTTATCATTTCACATTACAGAAAAAGGGTGGAATGAAGGGGAGAAAGGAGGAAAAGACAGAGGAAGGGAGGAAGGAAAACAGTGAGTTCTTTCTTTCACGTCTTAAAATAAAGACCTGGCAGGGCACCTGGGTGGTTCAGTTGGTGAAGCGTCTGCCTTCCGCTCAGGTCGTGATCTCATGGTCCTGGGATGACGCCCAACATCAGGTTCCTTGCTCAGCGGGGAGTCTACTTTTCCTTCTCTCTCTGCCCCTCCCTCAGCTCATGCTCACAGTCTCTTGCATACTCTGTCTCTCTCTCAACTAAGTAAATAAAATCTTAAAAAAAAAAAGACCTGGCATAGAAATTTATTTGTTTTTGTTTTAACCTGTTTTTTTTTTATTTTATGTTTGTTTCCTATTTCCTGTTCCCTTACCTCTTAATTAATTAATTTTTTTCTCGTAGCAATAACAGTTGATTATATTGCTACCCGTGCTGTCAAAATTTGTATACTTTTCCCCCCATTTGGAACTTCACAGTAAATATAATTACTTCCTCTTATCGATGTTTACTGTTGTGTTGAAGTAGCTCATTTATATGCATATTTCCTTAAATTATTTTCTTGCTTGAGATTTGGAGAGTAATTAGATTACATTAGTTTAAATCGACAAATATTAATTAAAAGAATAATTATAAAATATATTGATGACAACTCTTCCCTAAGAAACTTAAGTATATTTACCATCCAACTAATCATCCCAGAGAAATAACTCACTGCTTTCCAAAATCTGCAAATTATTGAGAAAAGAGGATATAAATATAATAATAGAATGGAATGGACTTGGAGAAAATCAGTTAGCATAATACCCCAAAATGAGAAAATAGTCAAAATGAGAAAAATAATTTAAAAGTCCATGACTTTTGTAACAAATACATTGAAGTGCATTAAAATGCCATAAATTTTATTGAATTTTAGTGTGAAATATGAGAATGATTAACATAGGAAAATAACCAAGTTCTCTTTAAGTCACAAACATTTATTATATACATAGTAAGCCCTTTCTTTACTACATATTATGCACAAAATTAACCCTTATGGAAATATTGAAGTTCTATTAACTATTGTAATTCTTTTAAAAAGTATTTAAGGGATGCCTAGGTGGCTCAGCGGTTGAGCATCTGCCTTTGGCTCAGGTTGTGATTCCAGAGTCCTGGGATGGAGTCCCACATCGGGCTCCCTGCAGGGAGTCTGCTTCTCCCTCTGCCTATGTCTGTGCCTCTCTGTCTCTCATGAATAAATAAATAAAATCTTTAAAAAAAAAGTATTTAAAATAGGTGGCTGAAAAGTTCCTTGACCATAACAGTTAAGGAACATAGAATGTAATAAAATAGATACAACTAATGTCAGTGAGAAATGGCACACTATTGCTCTTCTATACTATTCTCAAGTTCCCTTTTTCTTTTTTTTTTATTTATTTATTATTTATGATAGTCACAGAGAGAGAGAGAGAGGCAGAGACATAGGCAGAGGGAGAAGCAGGCTCCATGCACCAGGAGCCCGACGTGGGATTCGATCCCGGGTCTCCAGGATCGCGCCCTGGGCCAAAGGCAGGCGCCAAACCGCTGCGCCACCCAGGGATCCCTCAAGTTCCCTTTTTCAAACAAAAAGGACAATGCCCAGGGTGAGAGGACACCCATACATGAGACGATAATGTTGCTGCATAATATACTTCATTGAAAGAGGCTTGTGAAAGAGGCAATGCTGTGTTGTTCTTTTGTCCATGAAAATTCTTAAGATAAAATATAATGTTAATATTAACAAGTCAACCAGATGAGATTATTTCCTGGAATCATAGTTATGTATGATCGGTAACAACAGCATATTTTTCTTGTGAAAAAATATCACATTGATCCGGTATGACCTTAAAGAAATGGGATGAACTTTTAACAACTCTTCTACTCTGCTTCTAAATGGACACCAACTTTTTACAGGCAGGGAAAGCTGAGAAAACTGCTCAGATTGCAGTAGTGCCCTAGTCCATGTGGCAAGGAGCAGGGAAAACAACAACCCGGAGGATTAAGAGAAGAGCTGTGGAAAACAGTGAGCTGCAGAGCCACCCCCGAAATCAGAACTGGGTCTTTTCAAGAAATAGTCTCCAACCTCAGAGTAGGAAGACTCAGCTAGATTTCAGAATTACTATGGACAAATGTCTCCTATGCAGTTTTCTTTCTTCCTTTTTTTGAATGGATATGTCTCTCGTGATTATACTGCCCTGGGTGTATGTGGTATTAACAAGCTTGTCCATAGGTCTCTGGATTAAGAAGAACACATCTTGACTTAAAATATACCATAAAATACTGGACTCTTAGCCTTATTTTGTAATTGGATAAGATTCTGTGAGGACTTGAAGGGGATAAATGTATTCTACATATAAGAAGCAATAAATAATTTTGAACAAAAGATGGACTATGGCAGGTTGATTGCCTAATGCCATCAATTAATGTTGTCCCCATATCCACACACTTTGTCCTGTAAATTCATAATGCCTTCCGTTTCTGACTCTGAGATCAGCATGTGAGTTGCTTTGGCCAATGAGATATTTAAAAAAATCTACTGTAATCAGAAAACTAAAAAGCACATGTGCATTTCCATTTGCTATTTTACACAATGATGCTTGCTCGGTCTCTCTCTCAACCTCTGTCATCATCAAAGGAACAAGCAAGCCTGCCAGAAGTGTATGACAAGCACTTGGGAAAAAAAGCTGAGGTCGTTATAGACAAGTCAACAGCCAGCAGACAGCAAAACATGTGAGAGAACACAGCCAAGACCAGTTAATCTCAGCCCAGTTCAGCCCAGTACATTATGCCAAGCTAATACATAGATTTGTGAGGAATAATAAAGGTGGTTGTTTTAAGTCACTAAGCTTTGAGGTAGTTTGTTAAGAAGTAATAACTAACTCAAAAAAAAAAAAAAAGAAGTAATAACTAACTCATGTATCTTCACTGGCATCACCCGGGATTAAAGTTCCAAGCCCTATGGCTAACCCGGATTAATTATTAGACTATAGCCAGTTTCCACGGAGTTTTGTTGTTTCAAACCCGGATTTTGTATTAGACTATAGCCAGTTTCCACGGAGTTTTGTTGATTAACCCGGATTAATTATTAGACTATAGCCAGTTTCCACGGAGTTTTGTTGATTCAAACGAACGATATCAACACGAACCTCTCAGTCCGCTACCCTGATCACAGAATGTGTCCTCTACGCAGAATAACCCATTCCATTATCAATCTCCTAAAAACTGTGAGAGTAAGCACTGAATTTTCCAAAGAAGATACTAGAGGATTGTTAGCAATGCCTGAAAACCATCCTCAGGGTGTAGATTATTTCCCCTAAGATTATTTCCTCTAAGAAAGAGGGTAAGACCATTTTTATGAACAGTCCAAAAGGCATCCACTACCTCGTATGGAAAGGATTAACAAGTCTTCGAACCAGATATAGCATGAAGGTTGAGAAGAGTCTTCTGAAGACTTCTGCATCTGCAATGATCTCTATCACTCTGGAGAAAGAGGGAGCCATTCCAAATGACTTTCCCTTAAACCTTAGGATCTAAGATCCACCTCTGACAATCACTTTCATTTGTCATTCTAGGATATATAGATCAAGTTTGCTAGGAAGTTTTAGAAGCACAGTAAGTGTCATTGCAGGTGCTGGAAATGTTCTCTCTCCCTCCCCCTTGTTGAAAGCTCAGAGACAGATGAACAAAAATGTCACCACCCATTAAAATTTCAAGAATTGGGGATGGTCTCATGGCAGTTCTGGAGAAATCCAAGGGCAAGACAGTGTGTGCCCATTTCTAGCCTCCAGTGAATTCAGTGATCCTGTCTTACTAGGCAAGGGTCTTTTTCTTCTTTAGAATTTACCCATAGCCTCATTTCCATGCCCAGAGCAGTCACCTACATGGGGACTAGTAGCTCCTTTATTATTATTCTTGCTCTCTCTTTGACCTCTGCCATCACCATAAGAAAAAGCCAGCCTTCTGGAAGCATGTATGAGGCATCTAGAAAAAAGCTGAGGTCATTCTAGACAAGCCAACAGCCAGCGGACACCCAAACATGTGAGAAAACAGTGCCAAGACCAGTTAATCTCAGCCCAGATCAGTTAACCTTTGCTACACTAATTTGAACTCATCCTACAATGAGACAAGCCAGTATCGTGCTTACATGGCATAATGTTTGGACCTGGAAAAAAAAAACTATCATATAAAACAGGACAGAGGTATGGACACATCCTTAATGAGTATATTCCATCCAAGAAGGGGTCATCAGGAGTGTTTCTTCTTATGGGGGTACCCTTAGTCTCCATCTACTTCATGGCCCAGGATACAGCCAGACTTCTGCCATAATCAAAGTCTCCAGAGACAAGGTTCTGATGAGACATATTACCATTGTTTCTTAGTCACTAATCACACCAGAGGGGCTGGAGCTTCCCTAATCATAACTTAAAATTCCACTGCCAAATTGTTAGAGTGCCTCTTGCCAAGTCCGATTTCCACCCCAGCTGAATTCTTGGCACTGGCCTAGAATTCAATGAGCAACAGGAGACTCACACACTTCTGTTACTGCTGTCTCCATAAATTTTCCCTGATAAATGCCGTTCCAGCACATTTAGTATGTGTGCACTCTTGCCATTTCCCCTCATTTCTATGAAATTTAGCAAGGTGAAATATATATCTGGGCAGGCATTCACTACGGCTTTCTAGAAATGGGCTGACCCCCCATCCAGGTGATACCCACCACCATTGAAGATGGGAAGAGTCCAATTTCAGCCAGATCAAAGTCCAAATCACCCAGCCTTTGGGATTTGTAGCTAAGGTATGCTCACAAGAACCAGCCCCCACTTAATTTCTAAACATAGGAAACTGATGGGGCACCAGGGTGGCTCCACTGGTGAGGCGTCTGCCTTTGGCTGGGGTCATGATTCTACGGTCCTGGGATGGAGTCCTGCACTGGGCTCCCTGCTCGGTGGAAAACTCTGAGCTTTCCTACTCTCCCTGCTCCTGTGCTCACTCTTGCTCTCTCACTCTCTGTCAAATAAGTAAGTAAATAAATCTCTAAAAATAAATAAACATAGGAGATCGTGACCACTGAGATCACCTGAAATAAAATTCCTTAGCTGTGATTAACTGTTGAGAGAAGTCCTTCTGAGAAATTGTGTGCATGTGCAAATCTTTCTGTGTGCACACCAGCAGAGAGAGTGCGCAGGCCATGGTGACTAACGGTAGGCTCACACTGATGGCTTTGTACCCAACAGACTACCTGGAAGTGAGACACAGGAAGAGATCTTAAAATTGCCCAGTTACCCTATGAGATCAGTGCTGAGTCTGAAGTCGTAGTCTCTATGGCTTCGCTGTCCCACACCTCTGTGTACATAAAGTCACTCAAGAATCAGATGCTAAAGGAAAGTCAATGTCTCTCCAATGACACACTCTGCGGCACATGAATACAGGAAGGGTACTTCATACCATGGATCACTCAGCCAACCAATGAAAGTCCCTTCAGTACCCAAGAAACCCAACAGTAAGTATGTCTTTATGGGATTAATAGTTTTTCCTTGTCCCTTACCACATGCATAGTGAGCATACAGAAGACCCATCAGAGCCAGGTGTTTTCTTCTCTCCCTACCTCCATTTCTTCTTTCCCTTGTTCCTTGATTTCTCTTTCTCTCTTTTCCCTATATTTCATCTGCAATTTTCTTCTCCCTGAACACTCTGCTTCCAGTGATTTTTTTGCTTGCTTTCTTTGCCTTCCATATGTAAGGTATCCTCAAATGTCTGGTAATTCTTGCTTACCTCTTTTTGTATAGTGGTTCGATAAAAAGTAGATTAGAATTTCCATGTCCATGAGTGCGGTGTATTGATTATGAGCTTTTGGGGTTTCTTTTTAGAGATTTACATATTGATTGACATAACTAAAGAGAGAGAGAGAGAACAGGAGGGGCAGAGGGTGAGGAGGGAAAATCTCCAGCAGACTCCCTACTGAGCAGGGAGCCCAACTTGGAATTTCATCTTACGACCCTGAGATCACAACCTGAGCTGAAAGCAAGACACTTCACCAACTATGTTTCTAAGGTACCCCAATTACAAGCTTTTTTAAAATTAAATTTTAAAAACTTTAATTTCAGTATAGTTAATATACAGTGTTAATATTCTTTTCAAGTGTAGAAATAGTCATCAACAGATGTATATATGACTCAGCGCTAATCATGATAATTGTACTATTTAATCCCCATTGCTTATATCACCCATTCCCACCCCACCCCACCACTGGTAATCATCAGTTTGTTGTCTCTAGTTAAGACACTGTTTCTTTGTCCCTCTCTCTCTCTCTCTCTCTCCTTTGCTCATTTTTTTATTTCTTCAGTTCCACTCATGAGTGAAATCATATGATATTTGTCTTTCTCTGTTTTATTTTGATTGGCATAATACTCTAGCTTTATCCATGTCATTGCAAATGGCAAGATTTTGTTCTTCTTTATGGCTCAGTAATATATATATTACTGATATATATTATATATTAATATATATTAAAAATATATATTAATATATATTTATTAAAATATATTTAGAAATATATTATATATAATATATAAATATATTATATATTAATATATTATATTTATATATTATATGACCATATATTACATAATCATATAAATTATGTATTATATAAATGTGTATTAATATATTTAATATAAATATATATTAATATATAAAATATATAAAGATATATTAATATATTATATATATTTTTATATATAAAATATGTTCCTGATTCATTCATCAGTCCATGGCACTTGGAATGGTTTTGTGAAGAATGCTGCAGTAAACATAGTAGTGCATGTACCTCTTTAAATTAGTGTTGTATTTTTTGGGTAAATACCCAGCCATTACTGAATCATAGAGTAGTTCCATTTTTAACTCTTTGAAGAGCTTCCATATTGTTTTCCACAGTGGCTATACAAGTTTGCATTCCCACAAACAATGCACAAGGGTTCCTTTTTCTCCACATCCTTGTTAACACATGTTATGTCCTGTGTTTTTTACTTTAGCCATTCCGACAGGTGTGAGGTGATATCTTATTGTAATTCTGATTTCCATTTCCCTTATGATGAGCGATGGTGACCATCTTTTCATGTGTCTGTTGGCAATTTGTTTATCTTCTTTGGAGAAATATCTATTGACATCTTCTCATTTTTAATTGGATTACTTGTGTTTCTTTGGTGTTGAGTTCTATCTATCTATCTATCTATCTATCTATCTATCTATATTTTGGATACTAACCCTTCATTGGATGTGACTTTTACAAGTATCTTCACCCATTAAGTAGCTTGTCTTAGTTTTGTTGACTATTTTCCTCTTGACACAAAAGCTTTTTATTTTGATGTAACTCAAAGTTTATTTTTAGATTTTACTTCCTTTGCCTCCAGAGACATATCTACAAAAATGTCATTATAGCCAATGTCAGAGAAATTAGTGCCAGTCCTGCCTTCTAAGATTTTCATAGTTTCAAGCCTTACATTTAGGTCTTCAGTACATTTTGTTTACTTTTGTATATGAAGCTGGTCTGCTTACATTGTTTTACATGTGGCTGTCCAGTTATCCCAACACCATTTATTGAAGAAACTGCCCTATTCACACTAGATATTCTTTTCTCCTTTACTAAAGTTTAACTGACCATATAATTGTGGGTTTATTTCTGGGTTTTCTATTCTAATGATCTATCTGTCTATTTTTGTACTGGTACCATACTGTTTTGGTTATATTAACCTTATAATATAATTTGAAGTCTGGAATTACAATGCCTCCAGTTTTGTTCTTCTTTTTCAGGATTGCTTTGGATATTCAGGGTATTTTGTGGTTTCATACAAATTTTAGAATTATTTGTTCTAGTTCTGTGAAAATGTTATTGATATTTTGATAGAGATTGCATTAAAATTGTAGATTGCTTTGAGTAGTACAGACATTTTAACAATATTCATTCTTCCAATCCATGATCATAGAATGTCTTTCCATTTCCTTGTGTCATCTTCAATTTTTTTCAGCAATGTTTTATACCTGTCAGATTACAGGTCTTTCATTTCTTTGGTTAAGTTTATTTCTAGGAATTTTATTATTTTTGGTGCAATGCCAAGTGGGATTTTGCTAATTTCTCTTTCTGCTGCTTCATGATTAGTGTATAGAAATCCAAGATTCCTATACATTAATTTTGCATCCTGTTTCTTTACTGCATTCATGTATAAGTTCTGGTAGTATTTTGGTGGAGTCCTGTGGATTTTCTATAGAGAGTATCATGTCATCTGCAAATAGTGAAAGTTTGACTTCGCCCTTACTAATTTGAATGCCTTTCATTTCTTTTTGTTGTTTGATTGTTGTGGCTGGGACTTCCAGTACTATGATGAATAAAAGTGATGAGAGTGGACACCTTTTTTTGTTGTTCTTCCTGATCTTAGGGGAAATCTCTCAGTTTTTCCCTATTGAATATGATGTTAATTGTAGGTTTTTCACTTAAAGCCTTCATTATCTTGAGGTATGTTCTCTCTAGACCTACTTTATTGAGAGTTATTATCATGAATGGATATTATACTCTGTCAAATGCTTTTTCTGCATTTATTGAAATGATCATACAGTTTTTATATTTTCTATTATTGATGTGGTGTATCACATTGATTGATTTGAGAATATTGAACCACCCTTACATCCAAGGATTAATCCCATTTGATTTGTCTTTTTATTCTTTTTTTTTTATTTGAGAGAGAGAGAGAGAGCATGAGCAGAGGGAGGGCAGGGAGTGAGGGAGGGAATCTCAAGCAGACTCCACACTGAGTGCAGAGCCTTATGTAGGGCTAGGTCTCATGACTCTGAGATCATGACCTGAGCTGAAACCAAGAACCAAATACTTAATTGACTGAGCCACCCACATGCTCCTGATTTGGGTTTTATCAAATGATGAATGATTTTTTTCTAATGTCTTAGATTCAGTTTCTGGTATTTTGTTGAGGATTTTTTTTTTTTTGCATCTACATTCATTAAAGATATTAACTTCTAGTTTCCTTTTTTGTAGTGTCTTTATTTTGGTTTGGGCATGGGTTTCTTTCTTTTTTTTAATAATAAGTTTATTTTTTATTGGTGTTCAATTTACCAACATACAGAATAACACCCAGTGCTCATCCCGTCAAGTGTCCCCCTCAGTGCCCGTCACCCACTCACCCCACCCCCACCCTCCTCCCCTTCCACCACCCTTAGTTCGTTTCCCAGAGTTAGGAGTCTTCATGTTCTGTCTCCCTTTCTGATATTTCCCACACATTTCTTCTCCCTTCCCTTATATTCCCTTTCACTATTGTTTATATTCCCCAAATGAATGAGAGCATACAATGTTTGTCCTTCTCTGATTGACTTACTTCACTCAGCATAATACCCTCCAGTTCCATCCACGTTGAAGCAAATGGTGGGTATTTGTCATTTCTAATGGCTGAGGAATATTCCATTGTATGCATAGACCACATCTTCTTTATCCATTCATCTTTTGATGGACACCGAGGCTCCTTCCACAGTTTGGCTATTGTGGACATTGCTGCTAGAAACATCGGGGTGCAGGTGTCCCGGCGTTTCATTGTATCTGTATCTTTGGGGTAAATCCCCAACAGTGCAATTGCTGGGTCGTAGGGCAGGTCTATTTTTAACTCTTTGAGGAACCTCTACACAGTTTTCCAGAGTGGCTGCACCAGTTCACATTCCCACCAACAGTGTAAGAGGTTCCCTTTTCTCTGCATCCTCTCCGACATTTGTGGTTTCCTGCCTTGTTAATGTTCCCCATTCTCACTGGTGTGAGGTGGTATCTCATTGTGGTTTTGATTTGTATTTCCCTGATAGCAAGTGATGCAGAGCACTTTCTCATGTGCATGTTGGCCATGTCTATGTCTTCCTCTGTGAGATTTCTCTTCATGTCTTTTGGGCATGGGTTTCTACTGGTCTTCTAGGGAAGAGGCCTAGCACAGTGGATATAAAGATAATACTGGCCACATAGAATGGATTTGGAAGTTTTTTTTTCCAATCTCATTTTTTGGAATAGTTTGGGAAAAATAAGTACTCTTCTTTAAAGGTTTGATAGAATTTACCTATGCCAAGCCCTGTTCCCCTGGGGTCTGGCAAGACAGCTCCTCTATCAAGCTTGCTTCAGAACTACCACAGCAGGCTCCTCCTCCAGAAGGTCAGAACAAGCCCCAATCTACCCCATGTCTCTAAAGTCTCCAGTTTTATAGGTCAGCAGGTGTGGCTGGGATAGAGCCCAGAGGGCACTGCCCCACTCCTGGAGAGAAGGCTACTGTATGGAAATGACAATCTAAAACATTTAGGACATGCAGCAGGAAGATCATTTACTCTTCTCAGAGGGCTTCCCTGAGAGGCAGCATTCAGGGAGTTCCTCTCCAGGGACAAAGTAGCTGGCTCACATCATTTCACTCCCTCACTCTTCAGCATGAACACAGAGCCACCTGCAGGAAGCCACACAGGCTACCTAACTTGTTTCCAACCAAGTCCCACACCCCTGATCTCTGGAAGGACTCCCCTTCTCAGTCAAGCTTGCCTCAGTCCCAGCATGATGGGCTTCCTCTTCAGATGACCAGTAAAAGCCTCTGCCCATAGCACATCCCCAGCCAGAAAGTCCTGCAGGGCTTCGGTTCTAGTGGAAATAGTCAGGTCTCATTTAACAAGCACACCAGAGCACACCTAATTGAACCAACCACATCCTGTCCAAGGACAAAACAGTACCCACTGCAGGCAAGGAGAGCCTCAGCACATGACAATGGACAAGAGCAGAGCACCTGCAGCACACACCAGAGATATTCCCTGAAGTGCCAGGCCCTGGATACTAGATGACCTCTTCTTCATAAAGCCACTACTCTCAAAAACAGGAAACATAACTTTTTTCTAACACACAGAAGAAGGAGGTATTTAGATAAAATGCCAAAGGGACAAATTCATCCCAAATGAAAGAATAAGATAAGGCTATGGCCAGATATCCTATTAAAAGAAGTATAAGTAACATCCTTGATGGAGAATTTAAAGCAACAATCATAAGGCTACTCATTGGGCTTAACAGGAGAATGGAAGACATTAGGGGATCCTTATCACAGAGGTCCTAATTAAAAAAGAATCAGTCAGAGATGAAGAATACAATAACTGAGATTGGAAACAGGCTTAATGCAATGAATAGTAGGCTAGAAGAAGAAGAGGAATGAATTAGTGACCTAGAGCACAACAAAATGGAAAATAAGGAAGCTGAGCAAAAGAGAGAAAGAAGAATTAGGGAACATGAGAATAGATTTAGGGAATTCAGTGACTTTACCAAATGTAATAGCATTCCTGCTATAGGGAATCCCAGAAGAAGAAGAGAGATAAAGAGCAGAGAAAATTTATTGGAAGAAATAATAGCTGAAAACTTTAATCCATGTTAAAAAGGGAGGGAAACAGACATCCAGATCCAGGATGCACAGAGAACTCCCATCAAAATCAACAAGAGTGGCCCACACCAAGACATATTGTAATTAAATTTCCAAAATACACTGATAAAGAAAAAGTCATAAAAGTAGCAAGACAAAATAATTCCTTGATGTACAAAGGGTGACCCATAAGGCTAGCTGGAGTTTTCTCAATAGAAACTCTTCTGGCAGACCAGGAGAAAGTGCATGTTATATTCAAAGTGCTGAATAATTCAATCAAATAAATAAGTAAATAATATCAGTGTGAGGGGAGAAATCGCAACCAACACAACAGAAATACAAACAAGTAGAAGAGAATATTATGAAAGACTATATGCCATCAAATTGAACAACCTCAAACAAATGAAAAAATTCCTAGAAACTTAAAAAGTACCAAAACCAAAATAGGAGGAAATAGAAAACTTGAGCAGACCCATATCCAGCAAAGAAACTGAATCAATAATCAAAAATCTCCCAACAAACAAAAGTCCAGGACCAGATGGCTTCACAGGCAAATTCTACCAAATATTTAAAAAAGAGTTAATACCTGTTCTTCTCAAACTATTCCAAAAAATAGAAAAGGAAGGAAAACTTCAAACTTCATTCTACAAGGCCAGCATGACCCTGATATCAAAACTGGATAAAGACTCTAATAAAAAAGAGAACATGGATAGGAAATAAAATCTCAATAAAATACTAAGCAAACTGAATCCAACAGTACAGTAAAAGAATCTTTCACCATAATCACATGAAATTTATTCCTGGCCTGCAAGGGTGGTTCAATATTTGCAAATCAATCAGTGTGCTACACAACATTAATAAAAGAGAGGATAAGAACCATATGATCATTTCAATAGATGCAAGAAAATCATTTGACTAAGTACAACATCCATTCATGATTCAAAAAAAGAATCCTTAACAAACTAGGGTTAGAGGAGACATACCTTACCATAATAAAGGCCATCTATGAAAAACCCACAGCTAATATCCTCATGGGGAAAACTGAGAGCTTTTCCTCTACGATCAGGAACAAGACAGGGATGTCCACTCTCGCCACTATTGTTCAACACAGTCCTGGAAGTCCTACCCTCAGTAATCAGACAAGAAAAAGATAAAAAGCATCCAAATAGGCAAGGAAGAAGTCAAACTTTTGCTCTTTGTAGATGACATGATGTTTTACATAGAAAACCTAAAAAACTGAACCAAAAATTGCTTAAGCTGATACATAAATTCAGTAAAATCACAGGATACAAAACCAACATATAGAAATCCACCGCATTTCTATGCACCAACAATAAAGCAGCAGAAAAAGAGATCAGGGAATCAACCCATTTACACTTGCCACAAAAACCATCAAGATAACCTAAGAATAGACCTAACCAAAGAGGTAAAAGACCTGTACTCTGAAAACTATTAAACACTGATGAAAGAAATTGAAGTAGATACAAAGAAATGGAAAAATATTCTATACTCATGGATTGGAAGAACAAATACTATTAAAATGTCTATACTACTCAGAACAATATGCAAATGTAATGCAATCCCTATCAAAATACCAACAGTTTTCACAGAGCTAGAGCAAATAATTCTAAAATCTGTATGGAACCACAAAAGATGCTGAGTAGCCAAAACAATCTTGGGGAAAAAAAGAAAAGAAAAAAGAAAAGCCAGAGGCATCCCAATTCTGGACTTTATGTTATAACACAAAGCTGTAGTGATCAAGATAGTATGGTACTTGCACAAAAACAGACACATAGACAAATAGAACAAAAGAGAAAACTCAGAAATTGACCCACAACTATATGATCAATCTTCTTCAAATCAGCGAAGAGGGAGAGTTTGACTTCTTCTTTGCCAATTTGAATGCCTTTAATGTCTTTATGGTCAACTAATATTCGATAAAGGAGGAAAGACTATCCATTGGAAGAAAGACAGTCTCTTCAATAAATGGTCCTGGGAAAATTGGACATCCACATGCAGAAGAATGAAACTAGACCCCTCTCTTGCCCCATACACAAAGATAAACTCGAATTACAGACCAATATCCCTGATGAAAATGGATGCAAAAATTCTCAACAAGATACTGGCCAATAGGATCCAATAGTACATTAAGAAAATTATTCACCATGACCAAGTAGGATTTATCCCTGGGACACAAAGCTGGTTCAACACACATAAAACAATCAATGTGATTCATCATATCAGCAAGAGAAAAACCAAGAACCATACGATCCTCTCATTAGATGCAGAGAAAGCATTTGACAAAATACAGCATCCATTCCTGATCAAAACTCTTCAGAGTGTAGGGATAGAGGGAACATTCCTCGACATCTTAAAAGCCATCTATGAAAAGCCCACAGCAAATATCATTCTCAATGGGGAAGCACTGGGAGCCTTTCCCCTCAGATCAGGAACAAGACAGGGATGTCCACTCTCACCACTGCTATTCAATATAGTACTGGAAGTCCTAGCCTCAGCAATCAGACAACAAAAAGACATTAAAGGCATTCAAATTGGCAAAGAAGTCGTCAAACTCTCCCTCTTCGCCGATGACATGATACTCTACGTAGAAAACCCAAAAGTCTCCACCCCAAGTTTGCTAGAACTCATACAGCAATTCGGTAGCGTGGCAGGATACAAAATCAATGCCCAGAAATCATTGGCATTTCTATACACTAACAATGAGACTGAAGAAAGAGAAATTAAGGAGTCAATCCCATTTACAATTGCACCCAAAAGCATAAGATACCTAGGAATAAACCTAACCAAAGAGGTAAAGGATCTATACCCTAAAAACTATAGAACACTTCTGAAAGAAATTGAGGAAGACACAAAGAGATGGAAAAATATTCTATGCTCATGGATTGGCAGAATTAATATTGTGAAAATGTCAATGTTACCCAGGGCAATATACACGTTTAATGCAATCCCTATCAAATACCATGGACTTTCTTCAGAGAGTTAGAACAAATTATTTTAAGATTTGTGTGGAATCA